>NW_027192940.1:0-218672 GCF_949987515.2 Delphinus delphis | reverse complement strand
AGGAGCAGCTACGGTGTTCCTTGGTTGAGACAGTTCGCTGGATGCGGGCCTCCCTACTTCGATAAGTTGACTCAGGGAAGGAAACACAGGGTAACCGGTGTCTCTTGGGACTCGTTAGAAACCACAGGGATGTACGCTGAGTGTGCCCATGAAAACGGGGGCCTGCTGGAACTAGCCCTGCTTTCCCATTTTGAGGGCGGCATTCATGACTGCCTTGACGCTCCCTGACATTCCCGGCTCCCGACAGGCCAGTGAGCCCTGGAAGAATGCTTCGGGGAAAATTATGAGTTTGCTCTCTCTAAACCAGGGGCTTCCGTGGCCGCGGTGGCGGTCCGCATGACAGGCTCTAGAGCTAAAGGGAACCTCAACGTGAGAACTCGCCTCCAGGTTAGGCCCTGAGTAGCCGTGCAGAAAGGGAAGCATGCAGCTCTTTCCAGGAGTTCTTAGTCGCTTTGCTTTTTGTGTGGCTCCCGGCACACCCAGCATGAACCCACTCCTGGAAGTAAGGCCCTGATTTGCCGTGCAGAAGCGGAGGCGTGCTGCAGTTTCCAGGATTCGGTGGCCTCTGCTCTGCATACCTTGAACGGCAGCACAGCTTTCTGGACACCTGGGAGGCTAGCCGGGGCACCCTGTTCCCGGCAGGAACACTGAGTAACCCCAGGCGCACCTGGGTCTGCTAAGCAACATCCAGGCCCGTAGCCCTTTAGAGCCCCTCTGTGCACGCCGAGCGTAGAGAAACGCACTGCCCTCTCTTTTGGAGCAGCTTGGTTCCCTCAGCCCTCGCACACGTTCACGCACACCTTTCTGGCACGTCCCACATGGCGCGGAGGTCTTACGCGTTGCCCTAATCGGAGCTGCGATCAGAGTAACCCTCGTCTTCGCTTTCCATCCAGGACCTCCTGACTGAAGACACCGTGCCTCCTAGAGGACGGCGGCTTGGGTTCTTACTGCAATTCAAGTCCTGTTCCTTCTTTGGCACTGCAGGCAGCCCCAGGCCCAGAGGAGCAGCTACGGCGTTCCTTGGTTGAGACAGTTCGCTGGATGCGGGCCTCCTTACTTCGATAAGTTGACTCAGGGAAGGAAACACAGGGTAACCGGTGTCTCTTGGGACTCGTTAGAAACCACAGGGATGTACGCTGAGTGTGCCCATGAAAACGGGGGCCTGCTGGAACTAGCCCTGCTTTCCCATTTTGAGGGAGGCATTCATGCCTGCCTTGACGCTCCCTGACATTCCCGGCTCCCGACAGGCCAGTGAGCCCTGGAAGAATGCTTCGGGGAAAATTATGAGTTTGCTCTCTCTAAACCAGGGGCTTCCGTGGCCGCGGTGGCGGTCCGCATGACAGGCTCTAGAGCTAAAGGGAACCTCAACGTGAGAACTCGCCTCCAGGTTAGGCCCTGAGTAGCCGTGCAGAAAGGGAGGCATGCAGCTCTTTCCAGGAGTTCTTAGTCGCTTTGCTTTAAAGGAAGTACACGTCCGGGGACTCCTAGGCCCCACGGGCGTGCATCATTTTCCCTCCAAGGTCACTGAGTGCCTCCAGACACCTGTGGGCCGGCTGAGCAACGTCGAGGTCCATTGCTTGATTCCCTCGGAGGACCCCTGTGCGTGCCGAGTGCTGGGCAACCACACACTGCGTGTTCCTTGAGGAGCGCTACATGTCCAGAGCCCTCGAACGCCCTCAGGACAACATGGCTGGTGAGTGCGAAGTGCCCAGGAAGACTCTGTCATGGCCCTTGTGTGAGCTGCCATGAGAGAACGCCGTGCTTGGAACACTGTGAGGCCTACCCTCGTACCTGAAGTCACTCTGCTCGAGGAGAAAGTCGGCATCTTAGCATGCTGTGTGGCTCCCGGCACACCCAGCATGAACCCACGCCTGGAAGTAAGGCCCTGATTTGCCGTGCAGAAGCGGAGGCGTGCTGCAGTTTCCAGGAGGCGGTGGCCTCTGCTCTGCATACCTTGAACGGCAGCACAGCTTTCTGGACACCTGGGAGGCTAGCCGGGGCACCCTGTTCCCGGCAGGAACACTGAGTAACCCCAGGCGCACCTGGGTCTGCTAAGCAACATCCAGGCCCGTAGCCCTTTAGAGCCCCTCTGTGCACGCCGAGCGTAGGGAAACGCACTGCCCTCTCTTTTGGAGCAGCTTGGTTTCCTCAGCACTCGCACACGTTCACGCACACCGTTCTGGCACGTCCCACATGGCGCGGAGGTCTTACGCGTTGCCCTAATCGGAGCTGAGCTCAGAGTAACCCTCGTCTTCGCATTCCATCCAGGACCTCCTGACTGAAGGCACCGTGCCTCCTAGAGGACGGCGGCTTGGGTTCTTACTGCAATTCAAGTCCTGTTCCTTCTTTGGCACTGCAGGCAGCCCCAGGCCCAGAGGAGCAGCTACGGTGTTCCTTGGTTGAGACAGTTCGCTGGATGCGGGCCTCCCTACTTCGATAAGTTGACTCAGGGAAGGAAACACAGGGTAACCGGTGTCTCTTGGGACTCGTTAGAAACCACAGGGATGTACGCTGAGTGTGCCCATGAAAACGGGGCCCTGCTGGAACTAGCCCAGCTTTCCCATTTTGAGGGCGGCATTCATGCCTGCCTTGACGCTCCCTGACATTCCCGGCTCCCGACAGGCCAGTGAGCCCTGGAAGAATGCTTCGGGGAAAATTATGAGTTTGCTCTCTCTAAACCAGGGGCTTCCGTGGCCGCGGTGGCGGTCCGCATGACAGGCTCTAGAGCTAAAGGGAACCTCAACGTGAGAACTCGCCTCCAGGTTAGGCCCTGAGTAGCCGTGCAGAAAGGGAGGCATGCAGCTCTTTCCAGGAGTTCTTAGTCGCTTTGCTTTAAAGGAAGTACACGTCCGGGGACTCCTAGGCCCCACGGGCGTGCATCATTTTCCCTCCAAGGTCACTGAGTGCCTCCAGACACCTGTGGGCTGGCTGAGCAACGTCGAGGTCCATTGCTTGATTCCCTCGGAGGACCCCTGTGCGTGCCGAGTGCTGGGCAACCACACACTGCGCGTTCCTTGAGGAGCGCTACATGTCCAGAGCCCTCGAACGCCCTCAGGACAACATGGCTGGTGAGTGCGAAGTGCCCAGGAAGACTCTGTCATGGCCCTTGTGTGAGCTGCCATGAGAGAACGCTGTGCTTGGAACACTGTGAGGCCCGCCCTCGTACCTGAAGTCACTCTGCTCGAGGAGAAAGTCGGCATCTTAGCATGCTGTGTGGCTCCCGGCACACCCAGCATGAACCCACGCCTGGAAGTAAGGCCCTGATTTGCCGTGCAGAAGCGGAGGCGTGCTGCAGTTTCCAGGAGGCGGTGGCCTCTGCTCTGCATACCTTGAACGGCAGCACAGCTTTCTGGACACCTGGGAGGCTAGCCGGGGCACCCTGTTCCCGGCAGGAACACTGAGTAACCCCAGGCGCACCTCGGTCTGCTAAGCAACATCCAGGCCCGTAGCCCTTTAGAGCCCCTCTGTGCACGCCGAGCGTAGGGAAACGCACTGCCCTCTCTTTTGGAGCAGCTTGGTTTCCTCAGCACTCGCACACGTTCACGCACACCGTTCTCGCACGTCCCACATGGCGCGGAAGTCTTACGCCTTGCCCTAATCGGAGCTGCGCTCAGAGTAACCCTCGTCTTCGCATTCCATCCAGGACCTCCTGACTGAAGGCACCGTGCCTCCTAGAGGACGGCGGCTTGGGTTCTTACTGCAATTCAAGTCCTGTTCCTTCTTTGGCATTACAGGCAGCCCCAGGCCCAGAGAAGCAGCTACGGCGTTCCTTGGTTGAGACAGTTCGCTGGATGCGGGCCTCCCTACTTCGATAATTTGACTCAGGGAAGGAAACACAGGGTAACCGGTGTCTCTTGGGACTCGTTAGAAACCACAGGGATGTACGCTGAGTGTGCCCATGAAAACGGGGCCCTGCTGGAACTAGCCCAGCTTTCCCATTTTGAGGGCGGCATTCATGCCTGCCTTGACGCTCCCTGACATTCCCGGCTCCCGACAGGCCAGTGAGCCCTGGAAGAATGCTTCGGGGAAAATTATGAGTTTGCTCTCTCTAAACCAGGGGCTTCCGTGGCCGCGGTGGCGGTCCGCATGACAGGCTCTAGAGCTAAAGGGAACCTCAACGTGAGAACTCGCCTCCAGGTTAGGCCCTGAGTAGCCGTGCAGAAAGGGAAGCATGCAGCTCTTTCCAGGAGTTCTTAGTCGCTTTGCTTTTTGTGTGGCTCCCGGCACACCCAGCATGAACCCACGCCTGGAAGTAAGGCCCTGATTTGCCGTGCAGAAGCGGAGGCGTGCTGCAGTTTCCAGGAGGCGGTGGCCTCTGCTCTGCATACCTTGAACGGCAGCACAGCTTTCTGGACACCTGGGAGGCTAGCCGGGGCACCCTGTTCCCGGCAGGAACACTGAGTAACCCCAGGCGCACCTCGGTCTGCTAAGCAACATCCAGGCCCGTAGCCCTTTAGAGCCCCTCTGTGCACGCCGAGCGTAGGGAAACGCACTGCCCTCTCTTTTGGAGCAGCTTGGTTTCCTCAGCACTCGCACACGTTCACGCACACCGTTCTCGACCGTCCCACATGGCGCGGAAGTCTTACGCCTTGCCCTAATCGGAGCTGCGCTCAGAGTAACCCTCGTCTTCGCATTCCATCCAGGACCTCCTGACTGAAGGCACCGTGCCTCCTAGAGGACGGCGGCTTGGGTTCTTACTGCAATTCAAGTCCTGTTCCTTCTTTGGCACTGCAGGCAGCCCCAGGCCCAGAGGAGCGGCTACGGCGTTCCTTGGTTGAGACAGTTCGCTGGATGCGGGCCTCCCTACTTCGATAATTTGACTCAGGGAAGGAAACACAGGGTAACCGGTGTCTCTTGGGACTCGTTAGAAACCACAGGGATGTACGCTGAGTGTGCCCATGAAAACGGGGCCCTGCTGGAACTAGCCCAGCTTTCCCATTTTGAGGGCGGCATTCATGCCTGCCTTGACGCTCCCTGACATTCCCGGCTCCCGACAGGCCAGTGAGCCCTGGAAGAATGCTTCGGGGAAAATTATGAGTTTGCTCTCTCTAAACCAGGGGTTTCCGTGGCCGCGGTGGCGGTCCGCATGACAGGCTCTAGAGCTAAAGGGAACCTCAACGTGAGAACTCGCCTCCAGGTTAGGCCCTGAGTAGCCGTGCAGAAAGGGAGGCATGCAGCTCTTTCCAGGAGTTCTTAGTCGCTTTGCTTTAAAGGAAGTACACGTCCGGGGACTCCTAGGCCCCACGGGCGTGCATCATTTTCCCTCCAAGGTCACTGAGTGCCTCCAGACACCTGTGGGCTGGCTGAGCAACGTCGAGGTCCATTGCTTGATTCCCTCGGAGGACCCCTGTGCGTGCCGAGTGCTGGGCAACCACACACTGCGCGTTCCTTGAGGAGCGCTACATGTCCAGAGCCCTCGAACGCCCTCAGGACAACATGGCTGGTGAGTGCGAAGTGCCCAGGAAGACTCTGTCAGGGCCCTTGTGTGAGCTGCCATGAGAGAACGCTGTGCTTGGAACACTGTGAGGCCCGCCCTCGTACCTGAAGTCACTCTGCTCGAGGAGAAAGTCGGCATCTTAGCATGCTGTGTGGCTCCCGGCACACCCAGCATGAACCCACGCCTGGAAGTAAGGCCCTGATTTGCCGTGCAGAAGCGGAGGCGTGCTGCAGTTTCCAGGAGGCGGTGGCCTCTGCTCTGCATACCTTGAACGGCAGCACAGCTTTCTGGACACCTGGGAGGCTAGCCGGGGCACCCTGTTCCCGGCAGGAACACTGAGTAACCCCAGGCGCACCTCGGTCTGCTAAGCAACATCCAGGCCCGTAGCCCTTTAGAGCCCCTCTGTGCACGCCGAGCGTAGGGAAACGCACTGCCCTCTCTTTTGGAGCAGCTTGGTTTCCTCAGCACTCGCACACGTTCACGCACACCGTTCTCGACCGTCCCACATGGCGCGGAAGTCTTACGCCTTGCCCTAATCGGAGCTGCGCTCAGAGTAACCCTCGTCTTCGCATTCCATCCAGGACCTCCTGACTGAAGGCACCGTGCCTCCTAGAGGACGGCGGCTTGGGTTCTTACTGCAATTCAAGTCCTGTTCCTTCTTTGGCATTACAGGCAGCCCCAGGCCCAGAGAAGCAGCTACGGCGTTCCTTGGTTGAGACAGTTCGCTGGATGCGGGCCTCCCTACTTCGATAATTTGACTCAGGGAAGGAAACACAGGGTAACCGGTGTCTCTTGGGACTCGTTAGAAACCACAGGGATGTACGCTGAGTGTGCCCATGAAAACGGGGGCCTGCTGGAACTAGCCCTGCTTTCCCATTTTGAGGGAGGCATTCATGCCTGCCTTGACGCTCCCTGACATTCCCGGCTCCCGACAGGCCAGTGAGCCCTGGAAGAATGCTTCGGGGAAAATTATGAGTTTGCTCTCTCTAAACCAGGGGCTTCCGTGGCCGCGGTGGCGGTCCGCATGACAGGCTCTAGAGCTAAAGGGAACCTCAACGTGAGAACTCGCCTCCAGGTTAGGCCCTGAGTAGCCGTGCAGAAAGGGAGGCATGCAGCTCTTTCCAGGAGTTCTTAGTCGCTTTGCTTTAAAGGAAGTACACGTCCGGGGACTCCTAGGCCCCACGGGCGTGCATCATTTTCCCTCCAAGGTCACTGAGTGCCTCCAGACACCTGTGGGCCGGCTGAGCAACGTCGAGGTCCATTGCTTGATTCCCTCGGAGGACCCCTGTGCGTGCCGAGTGCTGGGCAACCACACACTGCGCGTTCCTTGAGGAGCGCTACATGTCCAGAGCCCTCGAACGCCCTCAGGACAACATGGCTGGTGAGTGCGAAGTGCCCAGGAAGACTCTGTCATGGCCCTTGTGTGAGCTGCCATGAGAGAACGCCGTGCTTGGAACACTGTGAGGCCGGCCCTCGTACCTGAAGTCACTCTGCTCGAGGAGAAAGTCGGCATCTTAGCATGCTGTGTGGCTCCCGGCACACTCAGCATGAACCCACGCCTGGAAGTAAGGCCCTGATTTGCCGTGCAGAAGCGGAGGCGTGCTGCAGTTTCCAGGAGGCGGTGGCCTCTGCTCTGCATACCTTGAACGGCAGCACAGCTTTCTGGACACCTGGGAGGCTACCCGGGGCACCCTGTTCCAGGCAGGAACACTGAGTAACCCCAGGCGCACCTGGGTCTGCTAAGCAACATCCAGGCCCGTAGCCCTTTAGAGCCCCTCTGTGCACGCCGAGCGTAGGGAAACGCACTGCCCTCTCTTTTGGAGCAGCTTGGTTTCCTCAGCACTCGCACCCGTTCACGCACACCGTTCTGGCACGTCCCACATGGTGCGGAGGTCTTACGCGTTGCCCTAATCGGAGCTGAGCTCAGAGTAACCCTCGTCTTCGCATTCCATCCAGGACCTCCTGACTGAAGGCACCGTGCCTCCTAGAGGACGGCGGCTTGGGTTCTTACTGCAATTCAAGTCCTGTTCCTTCTTTGGCACTGCAGGCAGCCCCAGGCCCACAGGAGCAGCTACGGTGTTCCTTGGTTGAGACAGTTCGCTGGATGCGGGCCTCCCTACTTCGATAAGTTGACTCAGGGAAGGAAACACAGGGTAACCGGTGTCTCTTGGGACTCGTTAGAAACCACAGGGATGTACGCTGAGTGTGCCCATGAAAACGGGGGCCTGCTGGAACTAGCCCTGCTTTCCCATTTTGAGGGCGGCATTCATGACTGCCTTGACGCTCCCTGACATTCCCGGCTCCCGACAGGCCAGTGAGCCCTGGAAGAATGCTTCGGGGAAAATTATGAGTTTGCTCTCTCTAAACCAGGGGCTTCCGTGGCCGCGGTGGCGGTCCGCATGACAGGCTCTAGAGCTAAAGGGAACCTCAACGTGAGAACTCGCCTCCAGGTTAGGCCCTGAGTAGCCGTGCAGAAAGGGAAGCATGCAGCTCTTTCCAGGAGTTCTTAGTCGCTTTGCTTTTTGTGTGGCTCCCGGCACACCCAGCATGAACCCACTCCTGGAAGTAAGGCCCTGATTTGCCGTGCAGAAGCGGAGGCGTGCTGCAGTTTCCAGGATTCGGTGGCCTCTGCTCTGCATACCTTGAACGGCAGCACAGCTTTCTGGACACCTGGGAGGCTAGCCGGGGCACCCTGTTCCCGGCAGGAACACTGAGTAACCCCAGGCGCACCTGGGTCTGCTAAGCAACATCCAGGCCCGTAGCCCTTTAGAGCCCCTCTGTGCACGCCGAGCGTAGAGAAACGCACTGCCCTCTCTTTTGGAGCAGCTTGGTTCCCTCAGCCCTCGCACACGTTCACGCACACCTTTCTGGCACGTCCCACATGGCGCGGAGGTCTTACGCGTTGCCCTAATCGGAGCTGCGATCAGAGTAACCCTCGTCTTCGCTTTCCATCCAGGACCTCCTGACTGAAGACACCGTGCCTCCTAGAGGACGGCGGCTTGGGTTCTTACTGCAATTCAAGTCCTGTTCCTTCTTTGGCACTGCAGGCAGCCCCAGGCCCAGAGGAGCAGCTACGGCGTTCCTTGGTTGAGACAGTTCGCTGGATGCGGGCCTCCTTACTTCGATAAGTTGACTCAGGGAAGGAAACACAGGGTAACCGGTGTCTCTTGGGACTCGTTAGAAACCACAGGGATGTACGCTGAGTGTGCCCATGAAAACGGGGGCCTGCTGGAACTAGCCCTGCTTTCCCATTTTGAGGGAGGCATTCATGCCTGCCTTGACGCTCCCTGACATTCCCGGCTCCCGACAGGCCAGTGAGCCCTGGAAGAATGCTTCGGGGAAAATTATGAGTTTGCTCTCTCTAAACCAGGGGCTTCCGTGGCCGCGGTGGCGGTCCGCATGACAGGCTCTAGAGCTAAAGGGAACCTCAACGTGAGAACTCGCCTCCAGGTTAGGCCCTGAGTAGCCGTGCAGAAAGGGAGGCATGCAGCTCTTTCCAGGAGTTCTTAGTCGCTTTGCTTTAAAGGAAGTACACGTCCGGGGACTCCTAGGCCCCACGGGCGTGCATCATTTTCCCTCCAAGGTCACTGAGTGCCTCCAGACACCTGTGGGCCGGCTGAGCAACGTCGAGGTCCATTGCTTGATTCCCTCGGAGGACCCCTGTGCGTGCCGAGTGCTGGGCAACCACACACTGCGTGTTCCTTGAGGAGCGCTACATGTCCAGAGCCCTCGAACGCCCTCAGGACAACATGGCTGGTGAGTGCGAAGTGCCCAGGAAGACTCTGTCATGGCCCTTGTGTGAGCTGCCATGAGAGAACGCCGTGCTTGGAACACTGTGAGGCCTACCCTCGTACCTGAAGTCACTCTGCTCGAGGAGAAAGTCGGCATCTTAGCATGCTGTGTGGCTCCCGGCACACCCAGCATGAACCCACGCCTGGAAGTAAGGCCCTGATTTGCCGTGCAGAAGCGGAGGCGTGCTGCAGTTTCCAGGAGGCGGTGGCCTCTGCTCTGCATACCTTGAACGGCAGCACAGCTTTCTGGACACCTGGGAGGCTAGCCGGGGCACCCTGTTCCCGGCAGGAACACTGAGTAACCCCAGGCGCACCTGGGTCTGCTAAGCAACATCCAGGCCCGTAGCCCTTTAGAGCCCCTCTGTGCACGCCGAGCGTAGGGAAACGCACTGCCCTCTCTTTTGGAGCAGCTTGGTTTCCTCAGCACTCGCACACGTTCACGCACACCGTTCTGGCACGTCCCACATGGCGCGGAGGTCTTACGCGTTGCCCTAATCGGAGCTGAGCTCAGAGTAACCCTCGTCTTCGCATTCCATCCAGGACCTCCTGACTGAAGGCACCGTGCCTCCTAGAGGACGGCGGCTTGGGTTCTTACTGCAATTCAAGTCCTGTTCCTTCTTTGGCACTGCAGGCAGCCCCAGGCCCAGAGGAGCAGCTACGGTGTTCCTTGGTTGAGACAGTTCGCTGGATGCGGGCCTCCCTACTTCGATAAGTTGACTCAGGGAAGGAAACACAGGGTAACCGGTGTCTCTTGGGACTCGTTAGAAACCACAGGGATGTACGCTGAGTGTGCCCATGAAAACGGGGGCCTGCTGGAACTAGCCCTGCTTTCCCATTTTGAGGGCGGCATTCATGCCTGCCTTGACGCTCGCTGACATTCCCGGCTCCCGACAGGCCAGTGAGCCCTGGAAGAATGCTTCGGGGAAAATTATGAGTTTGCTCTCTCTAAACCAGGGGCTTCCGTGGCCGCGGTGGCGGTCCGCATGACAGGCTCTAGAGCTAAAGGGAACCTCAACGTGAGAACTCGCCTCCAGGTTAGGCCCTGAGTAGCCGTGCAGAAAGGGAAGCATGCAGCTCTTTCCAGGAGTTCTTAGTCGCTTTGCTTTTTGTGTGGCTCCCGGCACACCCAGCATGAACCCACTCCTGGAAGTAAGGCCCTGATTTGCCGTGCAGAAGCGGAGGCGTGCTGCAGTTTCCAGGAGGCGGTGGCCTCTGCTCTGCATACCTTGAACGGCAGCACAGCTTTCTGGACACCTGGGAGGCTAGCCGGGGCACCCTGTTCCCGGCAGGAACACTGAGTAACCCCAGGCGCACCTGGGTCTGCTAAGCAACATCCAGGCCCGTAGCCCTTTAGAGCCCCTCTGTGCACGCCGAGCGTAGAGAAACGCACTGCCCTCTCTTTTGGAGCAGCTTGGTTTCCTCAGCCCTCGCACACGTTCACGCACACCGTTCTCGCACGTCCCACATGGCGCGGAGGTCTTACGCGTTGCCCTAATCGGAGCTGCGATCAGAGTAACCCTCGTCTTCGCTTTCCATCCAGGACCTCCTGACTGAAGGCACCGTGCCTCCTAGAGGACGGCGGCTTGGGTTCTTACTGCAATTCAAGTCCTGTTCCTTCTTTGGCACTGCAGGCAGCCCCAGGCCCAGAGGAGCAGCTACGGCGTTCCTTGGTTGAGACAGTTCGCTGGATGCGGGCCTCCCTACTTCAATAAGTTGACTCAGGGAAGGAAACACAGGGTAACCGGTGCCTCTTGGGACTCGTTAGAAACCACAGGGATGTACGCTGAGTGTGCCCATGAAAACGGGGGCCTGCTGGAACTAGCCCTGCTTTCCCATTTTGAGGGCGGCATTCATGCCTGCCTTGACGCTCCCTGACATTCCCGGCTCCCGACAGGCCAGTGAGCCCTGGAAGAATGCTTCGGGGAAAATTATGAGTTTGCTCTCTCTAAACCAGGGGCTTCCGTGGCCGCGGTGGCGGTCCGCATGACAGGCTCTAGAGCTAAAGGGAACCTCAACGTGAGAACTCGCCTCCAGGTTAGGCCCTGAGTAGCCGTGCAGAAAGGGAGGCATGCAGCTCTTTCCAGGAGTTCTTAGTCGCTTTGCTTTAAAGGAAGTACACGTCCGGGGACTCCTAGGCCCCACGGGCGTGCATCATTTTCCCTCCAAGGTCACTGAGTGCCTCCAGACACCTGTGGGCTGGCTGAGCAACGTCGAGGTCCATTGCTTGATTCCCTCGGAGGACCCCTGTGCGTGCCGAGTGCTGGGCAACCACACACTGCGCGTTCCTTGAGGAGCGCTACATGTCCAGAGCCCTCGAACGCCCTCAGGACAACATGGCTGGTGAGTGCGAAGTGCCCAGGAAGACTCTGTCATGGCCCTTGTGTGAGCTGCCATGAGAGAACGCTGTGCTTGGAACACTGTGAGGCCCGCCCTCGTACCTGAAGTCACTCTGCTCGAGGAGAAAGTCGGCATCTTAGCATGCTGTGTGGCTCCCGGCACACCCAGCATGAACCCACGCCTGGAAGTAAGGCCCTGATTTGCCGTGCAGAAGCGGAGGCGTGCTGCAGTTTCCAGGAGGCGGTGGCCTCTGCTCTGCATACCTTGAACGGCAGCACAGCTTTCTGGACACCTGGGAGGCTAGCCGGGGCACCCTGTTCCCGGCAGGAACACTGAGTAACCCCAGGCGCACCTCGGTCTGCTAAGCAACATCCAGGCCCGTAGCCCTTTAGAGCCCCTCTGTGCACGCCGAGCGTAGGGAAACGCACTGCCCTCTCTTTTGGAGCATCTTGGTTTCCTCAGCACTCGCACACGTTCACGCACACCGTTCTCGCTCGTCCCACATGGCGCGGAAGTCTTACGCCTTGCCCTAATCGGAGCTGCGCTCAGAGTAACCCTCGTCTTCGCATTCCATCCAGGACCTCCTGACTGAAGGCACCGTGCCTCCTAGAGGACGGCGGCTTGGGTTCTTACTGCAATTCAAGTCCTGTTCCTTCTTTGGCATTACAGGCAGCCCCAGGCCCAGAGAAGCAGCTACGGAGTTCCTTGGTTGAGACAGTTCGCTGGATGCGGGCCTCCCTACTTCGATAATTTGACTCAGGGAAGGAAACACAGGGTAACCGGTGTCTCTTGGCACTCGTTAGAAACCACAGGGATGTACGCTGAGTGTGCCCATGAAAACGGGGCCCTGCTGGAACTAGCCCAGCTTTCCCATTTTGAGGGCGGCATTCATGCCTGCCTTGACGCTCCCTGACATTCCCGGCTCCCGACAGGCCAGTGAGCCCTGGAAGAATGCTTCGGGGAAAATTATGAGTTTGCTCTCTCTAAACCAGGGGCTTCCGTGGCCGCGGTGGCGGTCCGCATGACAGGCTCTAGAGCTAAAGGGAACCTCAACGTGAGAACTCGCCTCCAGGTTAGGCCCTGAGTAGCCGTGCAGAAAGGGAAGCATGCAGCTCTTTCCAGGAGTTCTTAGTCGCTTTGCTTTTTGTGTGGCTCCCGGCACACCCAGCATGAACCCACTCCTGGAAGTAAGGCCCTGATTTGCCGTGCAGAAGCGGAGGCGTGCTGCAGTTTCCAGGAGGCAGTTGCCTCTGCTCTGCATACCTTGAACGGCAGCACAGCTTTCTGGACACCTGGGAGGCTAGCCGGGGCACCCTGTTCCCGGCAGGAACACTGAGTAACCCCAGGCGCACCTGGGTCTGCTAAGCAACATCCAGGCCCGTAGCCCTTTAGAGCCCCTCTGTGCACGCCGAGCGTAGAGAAACGCACTGCCCTCTCTTTTGGAGCAGCTTGGTTCCCTCAGCCCTCGCACACGTTCACGCACACCTTTCTGGCACGTCCCACATGGCGCGGAGGTCTTACGCGTTGCCCTAATCGGAGCTGCGATCAGAGTAACCCTCGTCTTCGCTTTCCATCCAGGACCTCCTGACTGAAGACACCGTGCCTCCTAGAGGACGGCGGCTTGGGTTCTTACTGCAATTCAAGTCCTGTTCCTTCTTTGGCACTGCAGGCAGCCCCAGGCCCAGAGGAGCAGCTACGGCGTTCCTTGGTTGAGACAGTTCGCTGGATGCGGGCCTCCTTACTTCGATAAGTTGACTCAGGGAAGGAAACACAGGGTAACCGGTGTCTCTTGGGACTCGTTAGAAACCACAGGGATGTACGCTGAGTGTGCCCATGAAAACGGGGGCCTGCTGGAACTAGCCCTGCTTTCCCATTTTGAGGGAGGCATTCATGCCTGCCTTGACGCTCCCTGACATTCCCGGCTCCCGACAGGCCAGTGAGCCCTGGAAGAATGCTTCGGGGAAAATTATGAGTTTGCTCTCTCTAAACCAGGGGCTTCCGTGGCCGCGGTGGCGGTCCGCATGACAGGCTCTAGAGCTAAAGGGAACCTCAACGTGAGAACTCGCCTCCAGGTTAGGCCCTGAGTAGCCGTGCAGAAAGGGAGGCATGCAGCTCTTTCCAGGAGTTCTTAGTCGCTTTGCTTTAAAGGAAGTACACGTCCGGGGACTCCTAGGCCCCACGGGCGTGCATCATTTTCCCTCCAAGGTCACTGAGTGCCTCCAGACACCTGTGGGCCGGCTGAGCAACGTCGAGGTCCATTGCTTGATTCCCTCGGAGGACCCCTGTGCGTGCCGAGTGCTGGGCAACCACACACTGCGTGTTCCTTGAGGAGCGCTACATGTCCAGAGCCCTCGAACGCCCTCAGGACAACATGGCTGGTGAGTGCGAAGTGCCCAGGAAGACTCTGTCATGGCCCTTGTGTGAGCTGCCATGAGAGAACGCCGTGCTTGGAACACTGTGAGGCCTACCCTCGTACCTGAAGTCACTCTGCTCGAGGAGAAAGTCGGCATCTTAGCATGCTGTGTGGCTCCCGGCACACCCAGCATGAACCCACGCCTGGAAGTAAGGCCCTGATTTGCCGTGCAGAAGCGGAGGCGTGCTGCAGTTTCCAGGAGGCGGTGGCCTCTGCTCTGCATACCTTGAACGGCAGCACAGCTTTCTGGACACCTGGGAGGCTAGCCGGGGCACCCTGTTCCCGGCAGGAACACTGAGTAACCCCAGGCGCACCTGGGTCTGCTAAGCAACATCCAGGCCCGTAGCCCTTTAGAGCCCCTCTGTGCACGCCGAGCGTAGGGAAACGCACTGCCCTCTCTTTTGGAGCAGCTTGGTTTCCTCAGCACTCGCACACGTTCACGCACACCGTTCTGGCACGTCCCACATGGCGCGGAGGTCTTACGCGTTGCCCTAATCGGAGCTGAGCTCAGAGTAACCCTCGTCTTCGCATTCCATCCAGGACCTCCTGACTGAAGGCACCGTGCCTCCTAGAGGACGGCGGCTTGGGTTCTTACTGCAATTCAAGTCCTGTTCCTTCTTTGGCACTGCAGGCAGCCCCAGGCCCAGAGGAGCAGCTACGGTGTTCCTTGGTTGAGACAGTTCGCTGGATGCGGGCCTCCCTACTTCGATAAGTTGACTCAGGGAAGGAAACACAGGGTAACCGGTGTCTCTTGGGACTCGTTAGAAACCACAGGGATGTACGCTGAGTGTGCCCATGAAAACGGGGGCCTGCTGGAACTAGCCCTGCTTTCCCATTTTGAGGGCGGCATTCATGCCTGCCTTGACGCTCGCTGACATTCCCGGCTCCCGACAGGCCAGTGAGCCCTGGAAGAATGCTTCGGGGAAAATTATGAGTTTGCTCTCTCTAAACCAGGGGCTTCCGTGGCCGCGGTGGCGGTCCGCATGACAGGCTCTAGAGCTAAAGGGAACCTCAACGTGAGAACTCGCCTCCAGGTTAGGCCCTGAGTAGCCGTGCAGAAAGGGAAGCATGCAGCTCTTTCCAGGAGTTCTTAGTCGCTTTGCTTTTTGTGTGGCTCCCGGCACACCCAGCATGAACCCACTCCTGGAAGTAAGGCCCTGATTTGCCGTGCAGAAGCGGAGGCGTGCTGCAGTTTCCAGGAGGCGGTGGCCTCTGCTCTGCATACCTTGAACGGCAGCACAGCTTTCTGGACACCTGGGAGGCTAGCCGGGGCACCCTGTTCCCGGCAGGAACACTGAGTAACCCCAGGCGCACCTGGGTCTGCTAAGCAACATCCAGGCCCGTAGCCCTTTAGAGCCCCTCTGTGCACGCCGAGCGTAGAGAAACGCACTGCCCTCTCTTTTGGAGCAGCTTGGTTTCCTCAGCCCTCGCACACGTTCACGCACACCGTTCTCGCACGTCCCACATGGCGCGGAGGTCTTACGCGTTGCCCTAATCGGAGCTGCGATCAGAGTAACCCTCGTCTTCGCTTTCCATCCAGGACCTCCTGACTGAAGGCACCGTGCCTCCTAGAGGACGGTGGCTTGGGTTCTTACTGCAATTCAAGTCCTGTTCCTTCTTTGGCACTGCAGGCAGCCCCAGGCCCAGAGGAGCAGCTACGGCGTTCCTTGGTTGAGACAGTTCGCTGGATGCGGGCCTCCCTACTTCGATAAGTTGACTCAGGGAAGGAAACACAGGGTAACCGGTGCCTCTTGGGACTCGTTAGAAACCACAGGGATGTACGCTGAGTGTGCCCATGAAAACGGGGGCCTGCTGGAACTAGCCCTGCTTTCCCATTTTGAGGGCGGCATTCATGCCTGCCTTGACGCTCCCTGACATTCCCGGCTCCCGACAGGCCAGTGAGCCCTGGAAGAATGCTTCGGGGAAAATTATGAGTTTGCTCTCTCTAAACCAGGGGCTTCCGTGGCCGCGGTGGCGGTCCGCATGACAGGCTCTAGAGCTAAAGGGAACCTCAACGTGAGAACTCGCCTCCAGGTTAGGCCCTGAGTAGCCGTGCAGAAAGGGAAGCATGCAGCTCTTTCCAGGAGTTCTTAGTCGCTTTGCTTTAAAGGAAGTACACGTCCGGGGACTCCTAGGCCCCACGGGCGTGCATCATTTTCCCTCCAAGGTCACTGAGTGCCTCCAGACACCTGTGGGCTGGCTGAGCAACGTCGAGGTCCATTGCTTGATTCCCTCGGAGGACCCCTGTGCGTGCCGAGTGCTGGGCAACCACACACTGCGCGTTCCTTGAGGAGCGCTACATGTCCAGAGCCCTCGAACGCCCTCAGGACAACATGGCTGGTGAGTGCGAAGTGCCCAGGAAGACTCTGTCATGGCCCTTGTGTGAGCTGCCATGAGAGAACGCTGTGCTTGGAACACTGTGAGGCCCGCCCTCGTACCTGAAGTCACTCTGCTCGAGGAGAAAGTCGGCATCTTAGCATGCTGTGTGGCTCCCGGCACACCCAGCATGAACCCACGCCTGGAAGTAAGGCCCTGATTTGCCGTGCAGAAGCGGAGGCGTGCTGCAGTTTCCAGGAGGCGGTGGCCTCTGCTCTGCATACCTTGAACGGCAGCACAGCTTTCTGGACACCTGGGAGGCTAGCCGGGGCACCCTGTTCCCGGCAGGAACACTGAGTAACCCCAGGCGCACCTGGGTCTGCTAAGCAACATCCAGGCCCGTAGCCCTTTAGAGCCCCTCTGTGCACGCCGAGCGTAGAGAAACGCACTGCCCTCTCTTTTGGAGCAGCTTGGTTCCCTCAGCCCTCGCACACGTTCACGCACACCTTTCTGGCACGTCCCACATGGCGCGGAGGTCTTACGCGTTGCCCTAATCGGAGCTGCGATCAGAGTAACCCTCGTCTTCGCTTTCCATCCAGGACCTCCTGACTGAAGGCACCGTGCCTCCTAGAGGACGGCGGCTTGGGTTCTTACTGCAATTCAAGTCCTGTTCCTTCTTTGGCACTGCAGGCAGCCCCAGGCCCAGAGGAGCAGCTACGGCGTTCCTTGGTTGAGACAGTTCGCTGGATGCGGGCCTCCTTACTTCGATAAGTTGACTCAGGGAAGGAAACACAGGGTAACCGGTGTCTCTTGGGACTCGTTAGAAACCACAGGGATGTACGCTGAGTGTGCCCATGAAAACGGGGGCCTGCTGGAACTAGCCCTGCTTTCCCATTTTGAGGGAGGCATTCATGCCTGCCTTGACGCTCCCTGACATTCCCGGCTCCCGACAGGCCAGTGAGCCCTGGAAGAATGCTTCGGGGAAAATTATGAGTTTGCTCTCTCTAAACCAGGGGCTTCCGTGGCCGCGGTGGCGGTCCGCATGACAGGCTCTAGAGCTAAAGGGAACCTCAACGTGAGAACTCGCCTCCAGGTTAGGCCCTGAGTAGCCGTGCAGAAAGGGAGGCATGCAGCTCTTTCCAGGAGTTCTTAGTCGCTTTGCTTTAAAGGAAGTACACGTCCGGGGACTCCTAGGCCCCACGGGCGTGCATCATTTTCCCTCCAAGGTCACTGAGTGCCTCCAGACAACTGTGGGCCGGCTGAGCAACGTCGAGGTCCATTGCTTGATTCCCTCGGAGGACCCCTGTGCGTGCCGAGTGCTGGGCAACCACACACTGCGTGTTCCTTGAGGAGCGCTACATGTCCAGAGCCCTCGAACGCCCTCAGGACAACATGGCTGGTGAGTGCGAAGTGCCCAGGAAGACTCTGTCATGGCCCTTGTGTGAGCTGCCATGAGAGAACGCCGTGCTTGGAACACTGTGAGGCCTGACCTCGTACCTGAAGTCACTCTGCTCGAGGAGAAAGTCGGCATCTTAGCATGCTGTGTGGCTCCCGGCACACCCAGCATGAACCCACGCCTGGAAGTAAGGCCCTGATTTGCCGTGCAGAAGCGGAGGCGTGCTGCAGTTTCCAGGAGGCGGTGGCCTCTGCTCTGCATACCTTGAACGGCAGCACAGCTTTCTGGACACCTGGGAGGCTAGCCGGGGCACCCTGTTCCCGGCAGGAACACTGAGTAACCCCAGGCGCACCTGGGTCTGCTAAGCAACATCCAGGCCCGTAGCCCTTTAGAGCCCCTCTGTGCACGCCGAGCGTAGAGAAACGCACTGCCCTCTCTTTTGGAGCAGCTTGGTTTCCTCAGCCCTCGCACACGTTCACGCACACCGTTCTCGCACGTCCCACATGGCGCGGAGGTCTTACGCGTTGCCCTAATCGGAGCTGCGATCAGAGTAACCCTCGTCTTCGCTTTCCATCCAGGACCTCCTGACTGAAGGCACCGTGCCTCCTAGAGGACGGCGGCTTGGGTTCTTACTGCAATTCAAGTCCTGTTCCTTCTTTGGCATTGCAGGCAGCCCCAGGCCCAGAGGAGCAGCTACGGCGTTCCTTGGTTGAGACAGTTCGCTGGATGCGGGCCTCCCTACTTCGATAAGTTGACTCAGGGAAGGAAACACAGGGTAACCGGTGTCTCTTGGGACTCGTTAGAAACCACAGGGATGTACGCTGAGTGTGCCCATGAAAACGGGGGCCTGCTGGAACTAGCCCTGCTTTCCCATTTTGAGGGCGGCATTCATGCCTGCCTTGACGCTCCCTGACATTCCCGGCTCCCGACAGGCCAGTGAGCCCTGGAAGAATGCTTCAGGGAAAATTATGAGTTTGCTCTCTCTAAACCAGGGGCTTCCGTGGCCGCGGTGGCGGTCCGCATGACAGGCTCTAGAGCTAAAGGGAACCTCAACGTGAGAACTCGCCTCCAGGTTAGGCCCTGAGTAGCCGTGCAGAAATGGAAGCATGCAGCTCTTTCCAGGAGTTCTTAGTCGCTTTGCTTTTTGTGTGGCTCCCGGCACACCCAGCATGAACCCACTCCTGGAAGTAAGGCCCGGATTTGCCGTGCAGAAGCGGAGGCGTGCTGCAGTTTCCAGGAGGCGGTTGCCTCTGCTCTGCATACCTTGAACGGCAGCACAGCTTTCTGGACACCTGGGAGGCTAGCCGGGGCACCCTGTTCCCGGCAGGAACACTGAGTAACCCCAGGCGCACCTGGGTCTGCTAAGCAACATCCAGGCCCGTAGCCCTTTAGAGCCCCTCTGTGCACGCCGAGCGTAGAGAAACGCACTGCCCTCTCTTTTGGAGCAGCTTGGTTCCCTCAGCCCTCGCACACGTTCACGCACACCTTTCTGGCACGTCCCACATGGCGCGGAGGTCTTACGCGTTGCCCTAATCGGAGCTGCGATCAGAGTAACCCTCGTCTTCGCTTTCCATCCAGGACCTCCTGACTGAAGGCACCGTGCCTCCTAGAGGACGGCGGCTTGGGTTCTTACTGCAATTCAAGTCCTGTTCCTTCTTTGGCACTGCAGGCAGCCCCAGGCCCAGAGGAGCAGCTACGGCGTTCCTTGGTTGAGACAGTTCGCTGGATGCGGGCCTCCTTACTTCGATAAGTTGACTCAGGGAAGGAAACACAGGGTAACCGGTGTCTCTTGGGACTCGTTAGAAACCACAGGGATGTACGCTGAGTGTGCCCATGAAAACGGGGGCCTGCTGGAACTAGCCCTGCTTTCCCATTTTGAGGGCGGCATTCATGCCTGCCTTGACGCTCCCTGACATTCCCGGCTCCCGACAGGCCAGTGAGCCCTGGAAGAATGCTTCGGGGAAAATTATGAGTTTGCTCTCTCTAAACCAGGGGCTTCCGTGGCCGCGGTGGCGGTCCGCATGACAGGCTCTAGAGCTAAAGGGAACCTCAACGTGAGAACTCGCCTCCAGGTTAGGCCCTGAGTAGCCGTGCAGAAAGGGAGGCATGCAGCTCTTTCCAGGAGTTCTTAGTCGCTTTGCTTTAAAGGAAGTACACGTCCGGGGACTCCTAGGCCCCACGGGCGTGCATCATTTTCCCTCCAAGGTCACTGAGTGCCTCCAGACAACTGTGGGCCGGCTGAGCAACGTCGAGGTCCATTGCTTGATTCCCTCGGAGGACCCCTGTGCGTGCCGAGTGCTGGGCAACCACACACTGCGTGTTCCTTGAGGAGCGCTACATGTCCAGAGCCCTCGAACGCCCTCAGGACAACATGGCTGGTGAGTGCGAAGTGCCCAGGAAGACTCTGTCATGGCCCTTGTGTGAGCTGCCATGAGAGAACGCCGTGCATGGAACACTGTGAGGCCTGCCCTCGTACCTGAAGTCACTCTGCTCGAGGAGAAAGTCGGCATCTTAGCATGCTGTGTGGCTCCCGGCACACCCAGCATGAACCCACGCCTGGAAGTAAGGCCCTGATTTGCCGTGCAGAAGCGGAGGCGTGCTGCAGTTTCCAGGAGGCGGTGGCCTCTGCTCTGCATACCTTGAACGGCAGCACAGCTTTCTGGACACCTGGGAGGCTAGCCGGGGCACCCTGTTCCCGGCAGGAACACTGAGTAACCCCAGGCGCACCTGGGTCTGCTAAGCAACATCCAGGCCCGTAGCCCTTTAGAGCCCCTCTGTGCACGCCGAGCGTAGAGAAACGCACTGCCCTCTCTTTTGGAGCAGCTTGGTTTCCTCAGCCCTCGCACACGTTCACGCACACCGTTCTCGCACGTCCCACATGGCGCGGAGGTCTTACGCGTTGCCCTAATCGGAGCTGCGATCAGAGTAACCCTCGTCTTCGCTTTCCATCCAGGACCTCCTGACTGAAGGCACCGTGCCTCCTAGAGGACGGCGGCTTGGGTTCTTACTGCAATTCAAGTCCTGTTCCTTCTTTGGCACTGCAGGCAGCCCCAGGCCCAGAGGAGCAGCTACGGCGTTCCTTGGTTGAGACAGTTCGCTGGATGCGGGCCTCCCTACTTCGATAAGTTGACTCAGGGAAGGAAACACAGGGTAACCGGTGCCTCTTGGGACTCGTTAGAAACCACAGGGATGTACGCTGAGTGTGCCCATGAAAACGGGGGCCTGCTGGAACTAGCCCTGCTTTCCCATTTTGAGGGGGGCATTCATGCCTGCCTTGACGCTCCCTGACATTCCCGGCTCCCGACAGGCCAGTGAGCCCTGGAAGAATGCTTCGGGGAAAATTATGAGTTTGCTCTCTCTAAACCAGGGGCTTCCGTGGCCGCGGTGGCGGTCCGCATGACAGGCTCTAGAGCTAAAGGGAACCTCAACGTGAGAACTCGCCTCCAGGTTAGGCCCTGAGTAGCCGTGCAGAAAGGGAAGCATGCAGCTCTTTCCAGGAGTTCTTAGTCGCTTTGCTTTAAAGGAAGTACACGTCCGGGGACTCCTAGGCCCCACGGGCGTGCATCATTTTCCCTCCAAGGTCACTGAGTGCCTCCAGACACCTGTGGGCTGGCTGAGCAACGTCGAGGTCCATTGCTTGATTCCCTCGGAGGACCCCTGTGCGTGCCGAGTGCTGGGCAACCACACACTGCGCGTTCCTTGAGGAGCGCTACATGTCCAGAGCCCTCGAACGCCCTCAGGACAACATGGCTGGTGAGTGCGAAGTGCCCAGGAAGACTCTGTCAGGGCCCTTGTGTGAGCTGCCATGAGAGAACGCTGTGCTTGGAACACTGTGAGGCCCGCCCTCGTACCTGAAGTCACTCTGCTCGAGGAGAAAGTCGGCATCTTAGCATGCTGTGTGGCTCCCGGCACACCCAGCATGAACCCACGCCTGGAAGTAAGGCCCTGATTTGCCGTGCAGAAGCGGAGGCTTGCTGCAGTTTCCAGGAGGCGGTGGCCTCTGCTCTGCATACCTTGAACGGCAGCACAGCTTTCTGGACACCTGGGAGGCTAGCCGGGGCACCCTGTTCCCGGCAGGAACACTGAGTAACCCCAGGCGCACCTGGGTCTGCTAAGCAACATCCAGGCCCGTAGCCCTTTAGAGCCCCTCTGTGCACGCCGAGCGTAGGGAAACGCACTGCCCTCTCTTTTGGAGCAGCTTGGTTTCCTCAGCACTCGCACACGTTCACGCACACCGTTCTCGCACGTCCCACATGGCGCGGAAGTCTTACGCCTTGCCCTAATCGGAGCTGCGCTCAGAGTAACCCTCGTCTTCGCATTCCATCCAGGACCTCCTGACTGAAGGCACCGTGCCTCCTAGAGGACGGCGGCTTGGGTTCTTACTGCAATTCAAGTCCTGTTCCTTCTTTGGCATTACAGGCAGCCCCAGGCCCAGAGAAGCAGCTACGGCGTTCCTTGGTTGAGACAGTTCGCTGGATGCGGGCCTCCCTACTTCGATAATTTGACTCAGGGAAGGAAACACAGGGTAACCGGTGTCTCTTGGGACTCGTTAGAAACCACAGGGATGTACGCTGAGTGTGCCAATGAAAACGGGGCCCTGCTGGAACTAGCCCAGCTTTCCCATTTTGAGGGCGGCATTCATGCCTGCCTTGACGCTCCCTGACATTCCCGGCTCCCGACAGGCCAGTGAGCCCTGGAAGAATGCTTCGGGGAAAATTATGAGTTTGCTCTCTCTAAACCAGGGGCTTCCGTGGCCGCGGTGGCGGTCCGCATGACAGGCTCTAGAGCTAAAGGGAACCTCAACGTGAGAACTCGCCTCCAGGTTAGGCCCTGAGTAGCCGTGCAGAAAGGGAAGCATGCAGCTCTTTCCAGGAGTTCTTAGTCGCTTTGCTTTTTGTGTGGCTCCCGGCACACCCAGCATGAACCCACGCCTGGAAGTAAGGCCCTGATTTGCCGTGCAGAAGCGGAGGCGTGCTGCAGTTTCCAGGAGGCGGTGGCCTCTGCTCTGCATACCTTGAACGGCAGCACAGCTTTCTGGACACCTGGGAGGCTAGCCGGGGCACCCTGTTCCCGGCAGGAACACTGAGTAACCCCAGGCGCACCTGGGTCTGCTAAGCAACATCCAGGCCCGTAGCCCTTTAGAGCCCCTCTGTGCACGCCGAGCGTAGAGAAACGCACTGCCCTCTCTTTTGGAGCAGCTTGGTTTCCTCAGCCCTCGCACACGTTCACGCACACCTTTCTGGCACGTCCCACATGGCGCGGAGGTCTTACGCGTTGCCCTAATCGGAGCTGCGATCAGAGTAACCCTCGTCTTCGCTTTCCATCCAGGACCTCCTGACTGAAGGCACCGTGCCTCCTAGAGGACGGCGGCTTGGGTTCTTACTGCAATTCAAGTCCTGTTCCTTCTTTGGCACTGCAGGCAGCCCCAGGCCCAGAGGAGCAGCTACGGCGTTCCTTGGTTGAGACAGTTCGCTGGATGCGGGCCTCCTTACTTCGATAAGTTGACTCAGGGAAGGAAACACAGGGTAACCGGTGTCTCTTGGGACTCGTTAGAAACCACAGGGATGTACGCTGAGTGTGCCCATGAAAACGGGGGCCTGCTGGAACTAGCCCTGCTTTCCCATTTTGAGGGCGGCATTCATGCCTGCCTTGACGCTCCCTGACATTCCCGGCTCCCGACAGGCCAGTGAGCCCTGGAAGAATGCTTCGGGGAAAATTATGAGTTTGCTCTCTCTAAACCAGGGGCTTCCGTGGCCGCGGTGGCGGTCCGCATGACAGGCTCTAGAGCTAAAGGGAACCTCAACGTGAGAACTCGCCTCCAGGTTAGGCCCTGAGTAGCCGTGCAGAAAGGGAGGCATGCAGCTCTTTCCAGGAGTTCTTAGTCGCTTTGCTTTAAAGGAAGTACACGTCCGGGGACTCCTAGGCCCCACGGGCGTGCATCATTTTCCCTCCAAGGTCACTGAGTGCCTCCAGACAACTGTGGGCCGGCTGAGCAACGTCGAGGTCCATTGCTTGATTCCCTCGGAGGACCCTGTGCGTGCCGAGTGCTGTGCAACCACACACTGCGTGTTCCTTGAGGAGCGCTACATGTCCAGAGCCCTCGAACGCCCTCAGGACAACATGGCTGGTGAGTGCGAAGTGCCCAGGAAGACTCTGTCATGGCCCTTGTGTGAGCTGCCATGAGAGAACGCTGTGCTTGGAACACTGTGAGGCCCGCCCTCGTACCTGAAGTCACTCTGCTCGAGGAGAAAGTCGGCATCTTAGCATGCTGTGTGGCTCCCGGCACACCCAGCATGAACCCACGCCTGGAAGTAAGGCCCTGATTTGCCGTGCAGAAGCGGAGGCGTGCTGCAGTTTCCAGGAGGCGGTGGCCTCTGCTCTGCATACCTGGAACGGCAGCACAGCTTTCTGGACACCTGGGAGGCTAGCCGGGGCACCCTGTTCCCGGCAGGAACACTGAGTAACCCCAGGCGCACCTGGGTCTGCTAAGCAACATCCAGGCCCGTAGCCCTTTAGAGCCCCTCTGTGCACGCCGAGCGTAGGGAAACGCACTGCCCTCTCTTTTGGAGCAGCTTGGTTTCCTCAGCACTCGCACACGTTCACGCACACCGTTCTCGCACGTCCCACATGGCGCGGAAGTCTTACGCCTTGCCCTAATCGGAGCTGCGCTCAGAGTAACCCTCGTCTTCGCATTCCATCCAGGACCTCCTGACTGAAGGCACCGTGCCTCCTAGAGGACGGCGGCTTGGGTTCTTACTGCAATTCAAGTCCTGTTCCTTCTTTGGCATTACAGGCAGCCCCAGGCCCAGAGAAGCAGCTACGGCGTTCCTTGGTTGAGACAGTTCGCTGGATGCGGGCCTCCCTACTTCGATAATTTGACTCAGGGAAGGAAACACAGGGTAACCGGTGTCTCTTGGGACTCGTTAGAAACCACAGGGATGTACGCTGAGTGTGCCCATGAAAACGGGGGCCTGCTGGAACTAGCCCTGCTTTCCCATTTTGAGGGAGGCATTCATGCCTGCCTTGACGCTCCCTGACATTCCCGGCTCCCGACAGGCCAGTGAGCCCTGGAAGAATGCTTCGGGGAAAATTATGAGTTTGCTCTCTCTAAACCAGGGGCTTCCGTGGCCGCGGTGGCGGTCCGCATGACAGGCTCTAGAGCTAAAGGGAACCTCAACGTGAGAACTCGCCTCCAGGTTAGGCCCTGAGTAGCCGTGCAGAAAGGGAGGCATGCAGCTCTTTCCAGGAGTTCTTAGTCGCTTTGCTTTAAAGGAAGTACACGTCCGGGGACTCCTAGGCCCCACGGGCGTGCATCATTTTCCCTCCAAGGTCACTGAGTGCCTCCAGACACCTGTGGGCCGGCTGAGCAACGTCGAGGTCCATTGCTTGATTCCCTCGGAGGACCCCTGTGCGTGCCGAGTGCTGGGCAACCACACACTGCGCGTTCCTTGAGGAGCGCTACATGTCCAGAGCCCTCGAACGCCCTCAGGACAACATGGCTGGTGAGTGCGAAGTGCCCAGGAAGACTCTGTCATGGCCCTTGTGTGAGCTGCCATGAGAGAACGCCGTGCTTGGAACACTGTGAGGCCGGCCCTCGTACCTGAAGTCACTCTGCTCGAGGAGAAAGTCGGCATCTTAGCATGCTGTGTGGCTCCCGGCACACCCAGCATGAACCCACGCCTGGAAGTAAGGCCCTGATTTGCCGTGCAGAAGCGGAGGCGTGCTGCAGTTTCCAGGAGGCGGTGGCCTCTGCTCTGCATACCTTGAACGGCAGCACAGCTTTCTGGACACCTGGGAGGCTACCCGGGGCACCCTGTTCCAGGCAGGAACACTGAGTAACCCCAGGCGCACCTGGGTCTGCTAAGCAACATCCAGGCCCGTAGCCCTTTAGAGCCCCTCTGTGCACGCCGAGCGTAGGGAAACGCACTGCCCTCTCTTTTGGAGCAGCTTGGTTTCCTCAGCACTCGCACCCGTTCACGCACACCGTTCTGGCACGTCCCACATGGTGCGGAGGTCTTACGCGTTGCCCTAATCGGAGCTGAGCTCAGAGTAACCCTCGTCTTCGCATTCCATCCAGGACCTCCTGACTGAAGGCACCGTGCCTCCTAGAGGACGGCGGCTTGGGTTCTTACTGCAATTCAAGTCCTGTTCCTTCTTTGGCACTGCAGGCAGCCCCAGGCCCACAGGAGCAGCTACGGTGTTCCTTGGTTGAGACAGTTCGCTGGATGCGGGCCTCCCTACTTCGATAAGTTGACTCAGGGAAGGAAACACAGGGTAACCGGTGTCTCTTGGGACTCGTTAGAAACCACAGGGATGTACGCTGAGTGTGCCCATGAAAACGGGGGCCTGCTGGAACTAGCCCTGCTTTCCCATTTTGAGGGCGGCATTCATGACTGCCTTGACGCTCCCTGACATTCCCGGCTCCCGACAGGCCAGTGAGCCCTGGAAGAATGCTTCGGGGAAAATTATGAGTTTGCTCTCTCTAAACCAGGGGCTTCCGTGGCCGCGGTGGCGGTCCGCATGACAGGCTCTAGAGCTAAAGGGAACCTCAACGTGAGAACTCGCCTCCAGGTTAGGCCCTGAGTAGCCGTGCAGAAAGGGAAGCATGCAGCTCTTTCCAGGAGTTCTTAGTCGCTTTGCTTTTTGTGTGGCTCCCGGCACACCCAGCATGAACCCACTCCTGGAAGTAAGGCCCTGATTTGCCGTGCAGAAGCGGAGGCGTGCTGCAGTTTCCAGGATTCGGTGGCCTCTGCTCTGCATACCTTGAACGGCAGCACAGCTTTCTGGACACCTGGGAGGCTAGCCGGGGCACCCTGTTCCCGGCAGGAACACTGAGTAACCCCAGGCGCACCTGGGTCTGCTAAGCAACATCCAGGCCCGTAGCCCTTTAGAGCCCCTCTGTGCACGCCGAGCGTAGAGAAACGCACTGCCCTCTCTTTTGGAGCAGCTTGGTTCCCTCAGCCCTCGCACACGTTCACGCACACCTTTCTGGCACGTCCCACATGGCGCGGAGGTCTTACGCGTTGCCCTAATCGGAGCTGCGATCAGAGTAACCCTCGTCTTCGCTTTCCATCCAGGACCTCCTGACTGAAGACACCGTGCCTCCTAGAGGACGGCGGCTTGGGTTCTTACTGCAATTCAAGTCCTGTTCCTTCTTTGGCACTGCAGGCAGCCCCAGGCCCAGAGGAGCAGCTACGGCGTTCCTTGGTTGAGACAGTTCGCTGGATGCGGGCCTCCTTACTTCGATAAGTTGACTCAGGGAAGGAAACACAGGGTAACCGGTGTCTCTTGGGACTCGTTAGAAACCACAGGGATGTACGCTGAGTGTGCCCATGAAAACGGGGGCCTGCTGGAACTAGCCCTGCTTTCCCATTTTGAGGGAGGCATTCATGCCTGCCTTGACGCTCCCTGACATTCCCGGCTCCCGACAGGCCAGTGAGCCCTGGAAGAATGCTTCGGGGAAAATTATGAGTTTGCTCTCTCTAAACCAGGGGCTTCCGTGGCCGCGGTGGCGGTCCGCATGACAGGCTCTAGAGCTAAAGGGAACCTCAACGTGAGAACTCGCCTCCAGGTTAGGCCCTGAGTAGCCGTGCAGAAAGGGAGGCATGCAGCTCTTTCCAGGAGTTCTTAGTCGCTTTGCTTTAAAGGAAGTACACGTCCGGGGACTCCTAGGCCCCACGGGCGTGCATCATTTTCCCTCCAAGGTCACTGAGTGCCTCCAGACACCTGTGGGCCGGCTGAGCAACGTCGAGGTCCATTGCTTGATTCCCTCGGAGGACCCCTGTGCGTGCCGAGTGCTGGGCAACCACACACTGCGTGTTCCTTGAGGAGCGCTACATGTCCAGAGCCCTCGAACGCCCTCAGGACAACATGGCTGGTGAGTGCGAAGTGCCCAGGAAGACTCTGTCATGGCCCTTGTGTGAGCTGCCATGAGAGAACGCTGTGCTTGGAACACTGTGAGGCCTACCCTCGTACCTGAAGTCACTCTGCTCGAGGAGAAAGTCGGCATCTTAGCATGCTGTGTGGCTCCCGGCACACCCAGCATGAACCCACGCCTGGAAGTAAGGCCCTGATTTGCCGTGCAGAAGCGGAGGCGTGCTGCAGTTTCCAGGAGGCGGTGGCCTCTGCTCTGCATACCTTGAACGGCAGCACAGCTTTCTGGACACCTGGGAGGCTAGCCGGGGCACCCTGTTCCCGGCAGGAACACTGAGTAACCCCAGGCGCACCTGGGTCTGCTAAGCAACATCCAGGCCCGTAGCCCTTTAGAGCCCCTCTGTGCACGCCGAGCGTAGGGAAACGCACTGCCCTCTCTTTTGGAGCAGCTTGGTTTCCTCAGCACTCGCACACGTTCACGCACACCGTTCTGGCACGTCCCACATGGCGCGGAGGTCTTACGCGTTGCCCTAATCGGAGCTGCGCTCAGAGTAACCCTCGTCTTCGCATTCCATCCAGGACCTCCTGACTGAAGGCACCGTGCCTCCTAGAGGACGGCGGCTTGGGTTCTTACTGCAATTCAAGTCCTGTTCCTTCTTTGGCACTGCAGGCAGCCCCAGGCCCAGAGGAGCAGCTACGGTGTTCCTTGGTTGAGACAGTTCGCTGGATGCGGGCCTCCCTACTTCGATAAGTTGACTCAGGGAAGGAAACACAGGGTAACCGGTGTCTCTTGGGACTCGTTAGAAACCACAGGGATGTACGCTGAGTGTGCCCATGAAAACGGGGGCCTGCTGGAACTAGCCCTGCTTTCCCATTTTGAGGGCGGCATTCATGCCTGCCTTGACGCTCGCTGACATTCCCGGCTCCCGACAGGCCAGTGAGCCCTGGAAGAATGCTTCGGGGAAAATTATGAGTTTGCTCTCTCTAAACCAGGGGCTTCCGTGGCCGCGGTGGCGGTCCGCATGACAGGCTCTAGAGCTAAAGGGAACCTCAACGTGAGAACTCGCCTCCAGGTTAGGCCCTGAGTAGCCGTGCAGAAAGGGAAGCATGCAGCTCTTTCCAGGAGTTCTTAGTCGCTTTGCTTTTTGTGTGGCTCCCGGCACACCCAGCATGAACCCACTCCTGGAAGTAAGGCCCTGATTTGCCGTGCAGAAGCGGAGGCGTGCTGCAGTTTCCAGGAGGCGGTGGCCTCTGCTCTGCATACCTTGAACGGCAGCACAGCTTTCTGGACACCTGGGAGGCTAGCCGGGGCACCCTGTTCCCGGCAGGAACACTGAGTAACCCCAGGCGCACCTGGGTCTGCTAAGCAACATCCAGGCCCGTAGCCCTTTAGAGCCCCTCTGTGCACGCCGAGCGTAGAGAAACGCACTGCCCTCTCTTTTGGAGCAGCTTGGTTTCCTCAGCCCTCGCACACGTTCACGCACACCGTTCTCGCACGTCCCACATGGCGCGGAGGTCTTACGCGTTGCCCTAATCGGAGCTGCGATCAGAGTAACCCTCGTCTTCGCTTTCCATCCAGGACCTCCTGACTGAAGGCACCGTGCCTCCTAGAGGACGGCGGCTTGGGTTCTTACTGCAATTCAAGTCCTGTTCCTTCTTTGGCACTGCAGGCAGCCCCAGGCCCAGAGGAGCAGCTACGGCGTTCCTTGGTTGAGACAGTTCGCTGGATGCGGGCCTCCCTACTTCGATAAGTTGACTCAGGGAAGGAAACACAGGGTAACCGGTGCCTCTTGGGACTCGTTAGAAACCACAGGGATGTACGCTGAGTGTGCCCATGAAAACGGGGGCCTGCTGGAACTAGCCCTGCTTTCCCATTTTGAGGGCGGCATTCATGCCTGCCTTGACGCTCCCTGACATTCCCGGCTCCCGACAGGCCAGTGAGCCCTGGAAGAATGCTTCGGGGAAAATTATGAGTTTGCTCTCTCTAAACCAGGGGCTTCCGTGGCCGCGGTGGCGGTCCGCATGACAGGCTCTAGAGCTAAAGGGAACCTCAACGTGAGAACTCGCCTCCAGGTTAGGCCCTGAGTAGCCGTGCAGAAAGGGAAGCATGCAGCTCTTTCCAGGAGTTCTTAGTCGCTTTGCTTTAAAGGAAGTACACGTCCGGGGACTCCTAGGCCCCACGGGCGTGCATCATTTTCCCTCCAAGGTCACTGAGTGCCTCCAGACACCTGTGGGCTGGCTGAGCAACGTCGAGGTCCATTGCTTGATTCCCTCGGAGGACCCCTGTGCGTGCCGAGTGCTGGGCAACCACACACTGCGCGTTCCTTGAGGAGCGCTACATGTCCAGAGCCCTCGAACGCCCTCAGGACAACATGGCTGGTGAGTGCGAAGTGCCCAGGAAGACTCTGTCATGGCCCTTGTGTGAGCTGCCATGAGAGAACGCTGTGCTTGGAACACTGTGAGGCCCGCCCTCGTACCTGAAGTCACTCTGCTCGAGGAGAAAGTCGGCATCTTAGCATGCTGTGTGGCTCCCGGCACACCCAGCATGAACCCACGCCTGGAAGTAAGGCCCTGATTTGCCGTGCAGAAGCGGAGGCTTGCTGCAGTTTCCAGGAGGCGGTGGCCTCTGCTCTGCATACCTTGAACGGCAGCACAGCTTTCTGGACACCTGGGAGGCTAGCCGGGGCACCCTGTTCCCGGCAGGAACACTGAGTAACCCCAGGCGCACCTGGGTCTGCTAAGCAACATCCAGGCCCGTAGCCCTTTAGAGCCCATCTGTGCACGCCGAGCGTAGGGAAACGCACTGCCCTCTCTTTTGGAGCAGCTTGGTTTCCTCAGCACTCGCACACGTTCACGCACACCGTTCTCGCACGTCCCACATGGCGCGGAAGTCTTACGCCTTGCCCTAATCGGAGCTGCGCTCAGAGTAACCCTCGTCTTCGCATTCCATCCAGGACCTCCTGACTGAAGGCACCGTGCCTCCTAGAGGACGGCGGCTTGGGTTCTTACTGCAATTCAAGTCCTGTTCCTTCTTTGGCATTACAGGCAGCCCCAGGCCCAGAGAAGCAGCTACGGCGTTCCTTGGTTGAGACAGTTCACTGGATGCGGGCCTCCCTACTTCGATAATTTGACTCAGGGAAGGAAACACAGGGTAACCGGTGTCTCTTGGGACTCGTTAGAAACCACAGGGATGTACGCTGAGTGTGCCCATGAAAACGGGGCCCTGCTGGAACTAGCCCAGCTTTCCCATTTTGAGGGCGGCATTCATGCCTGCCTTGACGCTCCCTGACATTCCCGGCTCCCGACAGGCCAGTGAGCCCTGGAAGAATGCTTCGGGGAAAATTATGAGTTTGCTCTCTCTAAACCAGGGGCTTCCGTGGCCGCGGTGGCGGTCCGCATGACAGGCTCTAGAGCTAAAGGGAACCTCAACGTGAGAACTCGCCTCCAGGTTAGGCCCTGAGTAGCCGTGCAGAAAGGGAAGCATGCAGCTCTTTCCAGGAGTTCTTAGTCGCTTTGCTTTTTGTGTGGCTCCCGGCACACCCAGCATGAACCCACGCCTGGAAGTAAGGCCCTGATTTGCCGTGCAGAAGCGGAGGCGTGCTGCAGTTTCCAGGAGGCGGTGGCCTCTGCTCTGCATACCTTGAACGGCAGCACAGCTTTCTGGACACCTGGGAGGCTAGCCGGGGCACCCTGTTCCCGGCAGGAACACTGAGTAACCCCAGGCGCACCTGGGTCTGCTAAGCAACATCCAGGCCCGTAGCCCTTTAGAGCCCCTCTGTGCACGCCGAGCGTAGAGAAACGCACTGCCCTCTCTTTTGGAGCAGCTTGGTTTCCTCAGCACTCGCACACGTTCACGCACACCGTTCTGGCACGTCCCACATGGCGCGGAGGTCTTACGCGTTGCCCTAATCGGAGCTGAGCTCAGAGTAACCCTCGTCTTCGCATTCCATCCAGGACCTCCTGACTGAAGGCACCGTGCCTCCTAGAGGACGGCGGCTTGGGTTCTTACTGCAATTCACGTCCTGTTCCTTCTTTGGCACTGCAGGCAGCCCCAGGCCCAGAGGAGCAGCTACGGCGTTCCTTGGTTGAGACAGTTCGCTGGATGCGGGCCTCCTTACTTCGATAAGTTGACTCAGGGAAGGAAACACAGGGTAACCGGTGTCTCTTGGGACTCGTTAGAAACCACAGGGATGTACGCTGAGTGTGCCCATGAAAACGGGGGCCTGCTGGAACTAGCCCTGCTTTCCCATTTTGAGGGAGGCATTCATGCCTGCCTTGACGCTCCCTGACATTCCCGGCTCCCGACAGGCCAGTGAGCCCTGGAAGAATGCTTCGGGGAAAATTATGAGTTTGCTCTCTCTAAACCAGGGGCTTCCGTGGCCGCGGTGGCGGTCCGCATGACAGGCTCTAGAGCTAAAGGGAACCTCAACGTGAGAACTCGCCTCCAGGTTAGGCCCTGAGTAGCCGTGCAGAAAGGGAGGCATGCAGCTCTTTCCAGGAGTTCTTAGTCGCTTTGCTTTAAAGGAAGTACACGTCCGGGGACTCCTAGGCCCCACGGGCGTGCATCATTTTCCCTCCAAGGTCACTGAGTGCCTCCAGACACCTGTGGGCCGGCTGAGCAACGTCGAGGTCCATTGCTTGATTCCCTCGGAGGACCCCTGTGCGTGCCGAGTGCTGGGCAACCACACACTGCGTGTTCCTTGAGGAGCGCTACATGTCCAGAGCCCTCGAACGCCCTCAGGACAACATGGCTGGTGAGTGCGAAGTGCCCAGGAAGACTCTGTCATGGCCCTTGTGTGAGCTGCCATGAGAGAACGCCGTGCTTGGAACACTGTGAGGCCTACCCTCGTACCTGAAGTCACTCTGCTCGAGGAGAAAGTCGGCATCTTAGCATGCTGTGTGGCTCCCGGCACACCCAGCATGAACCCACGCCTGGAAGTAAGGCCCTGATTTGCCGTGCAGAAGCGGAGGCGTGCTGCAGTTTCCAGGAGGCGGTGGCCTCTGCTCTGCATACCTTGAACGGCAGCACAGCTTTCTGGACACCTGGGAGGCTAGCCGGGGCACCCTGCTCCCGGCAGGAACACTGAGTAACCCCAGGCGCACCTGGGTCTGCTAAGCAACATCCAGGCCCGTAGCCCTTTAGAGCCCCTCTGTGCACGCCGAGCGTAGGGAAACGCACTGCCCTCTCTTTTGGAGCAGCTTGGTTTCCTCAGCACTCGCACACGTTCACGCACACCGTTCTGGCACGTCCCACATGGCGCGGAGGTCTTACGCGTTGCCCTAATCGGAGCTGAGCTCAGAGTAACCCTCGTCTTCGCATTCCATCCAGGACCTCCTGACTGAAGGCACCGTGCCTCCTAGAGGACGGCGGCTTGGGTTCTTACTGCAATTCAAGTCCTGTTCCTTCTTTGGCACTGCAGGCAGCCCCAGGCCCAGAGGAGCAGCTACGGTGTTCCTTGGTTGAGACAGTTCGCTGGATGCGGGCCTCCCTACTTCGATAAGTTGACTCAGGGAAGGAAACACAGGGTAACCGGTGTCTCTTGGGACTCGTTAGAAACCACAGGGATGTACGCTGAGTGTGCCCATGAAAACGGGGCCCTGCTGGAACTAGCCCTGCTTTCCCATTTTGAGGGCGGCATTCATGCCTGCCTTGACGCTCGCTGACATTCCCGGCTCCCGACAGGCCAGTGAGCCCTGGAAGAATGCTTCGGGGAAAATTATGAGTTTGCTCTCTCTAAACCAGGGGCTTCCGTGGCCGCGGTGGCGGTCCGCATGACAGGCTCTAGAGCTAAAGGGAACCTCAACGTGAGAACTCGCCTCCAGGTTAGGCTCTGAGTAGCCGTGCAGAAAGGGAAGCATGCAGCTCTTTCCAGGAGTTCTTAGTCGCTTTGCTTTTTGTGTGGCTCCCGGCACACCCAGCATGAACCCACGCCTGGAAGTAAGGCCCTGATTTGCCGTGCAGAAGCGGAGGCGTGCTGCAGTTTCCAGGAGGCGGTTGCCTCTGCTCTGCATACCTTGAACGGCAGCACAGCTTTCTGGACACCTGGGAGGCTAGCCGGGGCACCCTGTTCCCGGCAGGAACACTGAGTAACCCCAGGCGCACCTGGGTCTGCTAAGCAACATCCAGGCCCGTAGCCCTTTAGAGCCCCTCTGTGCACGCCGAGCGTAGAGAAACGCACTGCCCTCTCTTTTGGAGCAGCTTGGTTCCCTCAGCCCTCGCACACGTTCACGCACACCTTTCTGGCACGTCCCACATGGCGCGGAGGTCTTACGCGTTGCCCTAATCGGAGCTGCGATCAGAGTAACCCTCGTCTTCGCTTTCCATCCAGGACCTCCTGACTGAAGACACCGTGCCTCCTAGAGGACGGCGGCTTGGGTTCTTACTGCAATTCAAGTCCTGTTCCTTCTTTGGCACTGCAGGCAGCCCCAGGCCCAGAGGAGCAGCTACGGCGTTCCTTGGTTGAGACAGTTCGCTGGATGCGGGCCTCCTTACTTCGATAAGTTGACTCAGGGAAGGAAACACAGGGTAACCGGTGTCTCTTGGGACTCGTTAGAAACCACAGGGATGTACGCTGAGTGTGCCCATGAAAACGGGGGCCTGCTGGAACTAGCCCTGCTTTCCCATTTTGAGGGCGGCATTCATGCCTGCCTTGACGCTCGCTGACATTCCCGGCTCCCGACAGGCCAGTGAGTCCTGGAAGAATGCTTCGGGGAAAATTATGAGTTTGCTCTCTCTAAACCAGGGGCTTCCGTGGCCGCGGTGGCGGTCCGCATGACAGGCTCTAGAGCTAAAGGGAACCTCAACGTGAGAACTCGCCTCCAGGTTAGGCCCTGAGTAGCCGTGCAGAAAGGGAAGCATGCAGCTCTTTCCAGGAGTTCTTAGTCGCTTTGCTTTTTGTGTGGCTCCCGGCACACCCAGCATGAACCCACTCCTGGAAGTAAGGTCCTGATTTGCCGTGCAGAAGCGGAGGCGTGCTGCAGTTTCCAGGAGGCGGTGGCCTCTGCTCTGCATACCTTGAACGGCATCACAGCTTTCTGGACACCTGGGAGGCTAGCCGGGGCACCCTGTTCCCGGCAGGAACACTGAGTAACCCCAGGCGCACCTGGGTCTGCTAAGCAACATCCAGGCCCGTAGCCCTTTAGAGCCCCTCTGGGCACGCCGAGCGTAGAGAAACGCACTGCCCTCTCTTTTGGAGCAGCTTGGTTTCCTCAGCCCTCGCACACGTTCACGCACACCGTTCTCGCACGTCCCACATGGCGCGGAGGTCTTACGCGTTGCCCTAATCGGAGCTGCGATCAGAGTAACCCTCGTCTTCGCTTTCCATCCAGGACCTCCTGACTGAAGGCACCGTGCCTCCTAGAGGACGGCGGCTTGGTTCTTACTGCAATTCAAGTCCTGTTCCTTCTTTGGCACTGCAGGCAGCCCCAGGCCCAGAGGAGCAGCTACGGCGTTCCTTGGTTGAGACAGTTCGCTGGATGCGGGCCTCCCTACTTCGATAAGTTGACTCAGGGAAGGAAACACAGGGTAACCGGTGCCTCTTGGGACTCGTTAGAAACCACAGGGATGTACGCTGAGTGTGCCCATGAAAACGGGGGCCTGCTGGAACTAGCCCTGCTTTCCCATTTTGAGGGCGGCATTCATGCCTGCCTTGACGCTCCCTGACATTCCCGGCTCCCGACAGGCCAGTGAGCCCTGGAAGAATGCTTCGGGGAAAATTATGAGTTTGCTCTCTCTAAACCAGGGGCTTCCGTGGCCGCGGTGGCGGTCCGCATGACAGGCTCTAGAGCTAAAGGGAACCTCAACGTGAGAACTCGCCTCCAGGTTAGGCCCTGAGTAGCCGTGCAGAAAGGGAAGCATGCAGCTCTTTCCAGGAGTTCTTAGTCGCTTTGCTTTAAAGGAAGTACACGTCCGGGGACTCCTAGGCCCCACGGGCGTGCATCATTTTCCCTCCAAGGTCACTGAGTGCCTCCAGACACCTGTGGGCTGGCTGAGCAACGTCGAGGTCCATTGCTTGATTCCCTCGGAGGACCCCTGTGCGTGCCGAGTGCTGGGCAACCACACACTGCGCGTTCCTTGAGGAGCGCTACATGTCCAGAGCCCTCGAACGCCCTCAGGACAACATGGCTGGTGAGTGCGAAGTGCCCAGGAAGACTCTGTCATGGCCCTTGTGTGAGCTGCCATGAGAGAACGCTGTGCTTGGAACACTGTGAGGCCCGCCCTCGTACCTGAAGTCACTCTGCTCGAGGAGAAAGTCGGCATCTTAGCATGCTGTGTGGCTCCCGGCACACCCAGCATGAACCCACGCCTGGAAGTAAGGCCCTGATTTGCCGTGCAGAAGCGGAGGCTTGCTGCAGTTTCCAGGAGGCGGTGGCCTCTGCTCTGCATACCTTGAACGGCAGCACAGCTTTCTGGACACCTGGGAGGCTAGCCGGGGCACCCTGTTCCCGGCAGGAACACTGAGTAACCCCAGGCGCACCTGGGTCTGCTAAGCAACATCCAGGCCCGTAGCCCTTTAGAGCCCCTCTGTGCACGCCGAGCGTAGGGAAACGCACTGCCCTCTCTTTTGGAGCAGCTTGGTTTCCTCAGCACTCGCACCCGTTCACGCACACCTTTCTGGCACGTCCCACATGGCGCGGAGGTCTTACGCGTTGCCCTAATCGGAGCTGCGATCAGAGTAACCCTCGTCTTCGCTTTCCATCCAGGACCTCCTGACTGAAGGCACCGTGCCTCCTAGAGGACGGCGGCTTGGGTTCTTACTGCAATTCAAGTCCTGTTCCTTCTTTGGCATTACAGGCAGCCCCAGGCCCAGAGAAGCAGCTACGGCGTTCCTTGGTTGAGACAGTTCGCTGGATGCGGGCCTCCCTACTTCGATAATTTGACTCAGGGAAGGAAACACAGGGTAACCGGTGTCTCTTGGGACTCGTTAGAAACCACAGGGATGTACGCTGAGTGTGCCCATGAAAACGGGGCCCTGCTGGAACTAGCCCAGCTTTCCCATTTTGAGGGCGGCATTCATGCCTGCCTTGACGCTCCCTGACATTCCCGGCTCCCGACAGGCCAGTGAGCCCTGGAAGAATGCTTCGGGGAAAATTATGAGTTTGCTCTCTCTAAACCAGGGGCTTCCGTGGCCGCGGTGGCGGTCCGCATGACAGGCTCTAGAGCTAAAGGGAACCTCAACGTGAGAACTCGCCTCCAGGTTAGGCCCTGAGTAGCCGTGCAGAAAGGGAAGCATGCAGCTCTTTCCAGGAGTTCTTAGTCGCTTTGCTTTTTGTGTGGCTCCCGGCACACCCAGCATGAACCCACTCCTGGAAGTAAGGCCCGGATTTGCCGTGCAGAAGCGGAGGCGTGCTGCAGTTTCCAGGAGGCGGTGGCCTCTGCTCTGCATACCTTGAACGGCATCACAGCTTTCTGGACACCTGGGAGGCTAGCCGGGGCACCCTGTTCCCGGCAGGAACACTGAGTAACCCCAGGCGCACCTGGGTCTGCTAAGCAACATCCAGGCCCGTAGCCCTTTAGAGCCCCTCTGTGCACGCCGAGCGTAGAGAAACGCACTGCCCTCTCTTTTGGAGCAGCTTGGTTCCCTCAGCCCTCGCACACGTTCACGCACACCTTTCTGGCACGTCCCACATGGCGCGGAGGTCTTACGCGTTGCCCTAATCGGAGCTGCGCTCAGAGTAACCCTCGTCTTCGCTTTCCATCCAGGACCTCCTGACTGAAGGCACCGTGCCTCCTAGAGGACGGCGGCTTGGGTTCTTACTGCAATTCAAGTCCTGTTCCTTCTTTGGCACTGCAGGCAGCCCCAGGCCCAGAGGAGCAGCTACGGCGTTCCTTGGTTGAGACAGTTCGCTGGATGCGGGCCTCCTTACTTCGATAAGTTGACTCAGGGAAGGAAACCCAGGGTAACCGGTGTCTCTTGGGACTCGTTAGAAACCACAGGGATGTACGCTGAGTGTGCCCATGAAAACGGGGCCCTGCTGGAACTAGCCCAGCTTTCCCATTTTGAGGGCGGCATTCATGCCTGCCTTGACGCTCCCTGACATTCCCGGCTCCCGACAGGCCAGTGAGCCCTGGAAGAATGCTTCGGGGAAAATTATGAGTTTGCTCTCTCTAAACCAGGGGCTTCCGTGGCCGCGGTGGCGGTCCGCATGACAGGCTCTAGAGCTAAAGGGAACCTCAACGTGAGAACTCGCCTCCAGGTTAGGCCCTGAGTAGCCGTGCAGAAAGGGAGGCATGCAGCTCTTTCCAGGAGTTCTTAGTCGCTTTGCTTTAAAGGAAGTACACGTCCGGGGACTCCTAGGCCCCACGGGCGTGCATCATTTTCCCTCCAAGGTCACTGAGTGCCTCCAGACACCTGTGGGCTGGCTGAGCAACGTCGAGGTCCATTGCTTGATTCCCTCGGAGGACCCCTGTGCGTGCCGAGTGCTGGGCAACCACACACTGCGCGTTCCTTGAGGAGCGCTACATGTCCAGAGCCCTCGAACGCCCTCAGGACAACATGGCTGGTGAGTGCGAAGTGCCCAGGAAGACTCTGTCATGGCCCTTGTGTGAGCTGCCATGAGAGAACGCTGTGCTTGGAACACTGTGAGGCCCGCCCTCGTACCTGAAGTCACTCTGCTCGAGGAGAAAGTCGGCATCTTAGCATGCTGTGTGGCTCCCGGCACACCCAGCATGAACCCACGCCTGGAAGTAAGGCCCTGATTTGCCGTGCAGAAGCGGAGGCTTGCTGCAGTTTCCAGGAGGCGGTGGCCTCTGCTCTGCATACCTTGAACGGCAGCACAGCTTTCTGGACACCTGGGAGGCTAGCCGGGGCACCCTGTTCCCGGCAGGAACACTGAGTAACCCCAGGCGCACCTGGGTCTGCTAAGCAACATCCAGGCCCGTAGCCCTTTAGAGCCCATCTGTGCACGCCGAGCGTAGGGAAACGCACTGCCCTCTCTTTTGGAGCAGCTTGGTTTCCTCAGCACTCGCACACGTTCACGCACACCGTTCTCGCACGTCCCACATGGCGCGGAAGTCTTACGCCTTGCCCTAATCGGAGCTGCGCTCAGAGTAACCCTCGTCTTCGCATTCCATCCAGGACCTCCTGACTGAAGGCACCGTGCCTCCTAGAGGACGGCGGCTTGGGTTCTTACTGCAATTCAAGTCCTGTTCCTTCTTTGGCATTACAGGCAGCCCCAGGCCCAGAGAAGCAGCTACGGCGTTCCTTGGTTGAGACAGTTCGCTGGATGCGGGCCTCCCTACTTCGATAATTTGACTCAGGGAAGGAAACACAGGGTAACCGGTGTCTCTTGGGACTCGTTAGAAACCACAGGGATGTACGCTGAGTGTGCCCATGAAAACGGGGCCCTGCTGGAACTAGCCCAGCTTTCCCATTTTGAGGGCGGCATTCATGCCTGCCTTGACGCTCCCTGACATTCCCGGCTCCCGACAGGCCAGTGAGCCCTGGAAGAATGCTTCGGGGAAAATTATGAGTTTGCTCTCTCTAAACCAGGGGCTTCCGTGGCCGCGGTGGCGGTCCGCATGACAGGCTCTAGAGCTAAAGGGAACCTCAACGTGAGAACTCGCCTCCAGGTTAGGCCCTGAGTAGCCGTGCAGAAAGGGAAGCATGCAGCTCTTTCCAGGAGTTCTTAGTCGCTTTGCTTTAAAGGAAGTACACGTCCGGGGACTCCTAGGCCCCACGGGCGTGCATCATTTTCCCTCCAAGGTCACTGAGTGCCTCCAGACACCTGTGGGCTGGCTGAGCAACGTCGAGGTCCATTGCTTGATTCCCTCGGAGGACCCCTGTGCGTGCCGAGTGCTGGGCAACCACACACTGCGCGTTCCTTGAGGAGCGCTACATGTCCAGAGCCCTCGAACGCCCTCAGGACAACATGGCTGGTGAGTGCGAAGTGCCCAGGAAGACTCTGTCATGGCCCTTGTGTGAGCTGCCATGAGAGAACGCTGTGCTTGGAACACTGTGAGGCCCGCCCTCGTACCTGAAGTCACTCTGCTCGAGGAGAAAGTCGGCATCTTAGCATGCTGTGTGGCTCCCGGCACACCCAGCATGAACCCACGCCTGGAAGTAAGGCCCTGATTTGCCGTGCAGAAGCGGAGGCTTGCTGCAGTTTCCAGGAGGCGGTGGCCTCTGCTCTGCATACCTTGAACGGCAGCACAGCTTTCTGGACACCTGGGAGGCTAGCCGGGGCACCCTGTTCCCGGCAGGAACACTGAGTAACCCCAGGCGCACCTGGGTCTGCTAAGCAACATCCAGGCCCGTAGCCCTTTAGAGCCCATCTGTGCACGCCGAGCGTAGGGAAACGCACTGCCCTCTCTTTTGGAGCAGCTTGGTTTCCTCAGCACTCGCACACGTTCACGCACACCGTTCTCGCACGTCCCACATGGCGCGGAAGTCTTACGCCTTGCCCTAATCGGAGCTGCGCTCAGAGTAACCCTCGTCTTCGCATTCCATCCAGGACCTCCTGACTGAAGGCACCGTGCCTCCTAGAGGACGGCGGCTTGGGTTCTTACTGCAATTCAAGTCCTGTTCCTTCTTTGGCATTACAGGCAGCCCCAGGCCCAGAGAAGCAGCTACGGCGTTCCTTGGTTGAGACAGTTCGCTGGATGCGGGCCTCCCTACTTCGATAATTTGACTCAGGGAAGGAAACACAGGGTAACCGGTGTCTCTTGGGACTCGTTAGAAACCACAGGGATGTACGCTGAGTGTGCCCATGAAAACGGGGCCCTGCTGGAACTAGCCCAGCTTTCCCATTTTGAGGGCGGCATTCATGCCTGCCTTGACGCTCCCTGACATTCCCGGCTCCCGACAGGCCAGTGAGCCCTGGAAGAATGCTTCGGGGAAAATTATGAGTTTGCTCTCTCTAAACCAGGGGCTTCCGTGGCCGCGGTGGCGGTCCGCATGACAGGCTCTAGAGCTAAAGGGAACCTCAACGTGAGAACTCGCCTCCAGGTTAGGCTCTGAGTAGCCGTGCAGAAAGGGAAGCATGCAGCTCTTTCCAGGAGTTCTTAGTCGCTTTGCTTTTTGTGTGGCTCCCGGCACACCCAGCATGAACCCACGCCTGGAAGTAAGGCCCTGATTTGCCGTGCAGAAGCGGAGGCGTGCTGCAGTTTCCAGGAGGCGGTTGCCTCTGCTCTGCATACCTTGAACGGCAGCACAGCTTTCTGGACACCTGGGAGGCTAGCCGGGGCACCCTGTTCCCGGCAGGAACACTGAGTAACCCCAGGCGCACCTGGGTCTGCTAAGCAACATCCAGGCCCGTAGCCCTTTAGAGCCCCTCTGTGCACGCCGAGCGTAGAGAAACGCACTGCCCTCTCTTTTGGAGCAGCTTGGTTCCCTCAGCCCTCGCACACGTTCACGCACACCTTTCTGGCACGTCCCACATGGCGCGGAGGTCTTACGCGTTGCCCTAATCGGAGCTGCGATCAGAGTAACCCTCGTCTTCGCTTTCCATCCAGGACCTCCTGACTGAAGACACCGTGCCTCCTAGAGGACGGCGGCTTGGGTTCTTACTGCAATTCAAGTCCTGTTCCTTCTTTGGCACTGCAGGCAGCCCCAGGCCCAGAGGAGCAGCTACGGCGTTCCTTGGTTGAGACAGTTCGCTGGATGCGGGCCTCCTTACTTCGATAAGTTGACTCAGGGAAGGAAACACAGGGTAACCGGTGTCTCTTGGGACTCGTTAGAAACCACAGGGATGTACGCTGAGTGTGCCCATGAAAACGGGGGCCTGCTGGAACTAGCCCTGCTTTCCCATTTTGAGGGCGGCATTCATGCCTGCCTTGACGCTCGCTGACATTCCCGGCTCCCGACAGGCCAGTGAGTCCTGGAAGAATGCTTCGGGGAAAATTATGAGTTTGCTCTCTCTAAACCAGGGGCTTCCGTGGCCGCGGTGGCGGTCCGCATGACAGGCTCTAGAGCTAAAGGGAACCTCAACGTGAGAACTCGCCTCCAGGTTAGGCCCTGAGTAGCCGTGCAGAAAGGGAAGCATGCAGCTCTTTCCAGGAGTTCTTAGTCGCTTTGCTTTTTGTGTGGCTCCCGGCACACCCAGCATGAACCCACTCCTGGAAGTAAGGTCCTGATTTGCCGTGCAGAAGCGGAGGCGTGCTGCAGTTTCCAGGAGGCGGTGGCCTCTGCTCTGCATACCTTGAACGGCATCACAGCTTTCTGGACACCTGGGAGGCTAGCCGGGGCACCCTGTTCCCGGCAGGAACACTGAGTAACCCCAGGCGCACCTGGGTCTGCTAAGCAACATCCAGGCCCGTAGCCCTTTAGAGCCCCTCTGGGCACGCCGAGCGTAGAGAAACGCACTGCCCTCTCTTTTGGAGCAGCTTGGTTTCCTCAGCCCTCGCACACGTTCACGCACACCGTTCTCGCACGTCCCACATGGCGCGGAGGTCTTACGCGTTGCCCTAATCGGAGCTGCGATCAGAGTAACCCTCGTCTTCGCTTTCCATCCAGGACCTCCTGACTGAAGGCACCGTGCCTCCTAGAGGACGGCGGCTTGGTTCTTACTGCAATTCAAGTCCTGTTCCTTCTTTGGCACTGCAGGCAGCCCCAGGCCCAGAGGAGCAGCTACGGCGTTCCTTGGTTGAGACAGTTCGCTGGATGCGGGCCTCCCTACTTCGATAAGTTGACTCAGGGAAGGAAACACAGGGTAACCGGTGCCTCTTGGGACTCGTTAGAAACCACAGGGATGTACGCTGAGTGTGCCCATGAAAACGGGGGCCTGCTGGAACTAGCCCTGCTTTCCCATTTTGAGGGCGGCATTCATGCCTGCCTTGACGCTCCCTGACATTCCCGGCTCCCGACAGGCCAGTGAGCCCTGGAAGAATGCTTCGGGGAAAATTATGAGTTTGCTCTCTCTAAACCAGGGGCTTCCGTGGCCGCGGTGGCGGTCCGCATGACAGGCTCTAGAGCTAAAGGGAACCTCAACGTGAGAACTCGCCTCCAGGTTAGGCCCTGAGTAGCCGTGCAGAAAGGGAGGCATGCAGCTCTTTCCAGGAGTTCTTAGTCGCTTTGCTTTAAAGGAAGTACACGTCCGGGGACTCCTAGGCCCCACGGGCGTGCATCATTTTCCCTCCAAGGTCACTGAGTGCCTCCAGACACCTGTGGGCTGGCTGAGCAACGTCGAGGTCCATTGCTTGATTCCCTCGGAGGACCCCTGTGCGTGCCGAGTGCTGGGCAACCACACACTGCGCGTTCCTTGAGGAGCGCTACATGTCCAGAGCCCTCGAACGCCCTCAGGACAACATGGCTGGTGAGTGCGAAGTGCCCAGGAAGACTCTGTCATGGCCCTTGTGTGAGCTGCCATGAGAGAACGCTGTGCTTGGAACACTGTGAGGCCCGCCCTCGTACCTGAAGTCACTCTGCTCGAGGAGAAAGTCGGCATCTTAGCATGCTGTGTGGCTCCCGGCACACCCAGCATGAACCCACGCCTGGAAGTAAGGCCCTGATTTGCCGTGCAGAAGCGGAGGCTTGCTGCAGTTTCCAGGAGGCGGTGGCCTCTGCTCTGCATACCTTGAACGGCAGCACAGCTTTCTGGACACCTGGGAGGCTAGCCGGGGCACCCTGTTCCCGGCAGGAACACTGAGTAACCCCAGGCGCACCTGGGTCTGCTAAGCAACATCCAGGCCCGTAGCCCTTTAGAGCCCCTCTGTGCACGCCGAGCGTAGGGAAACGCACTGCCCTCTCTTTTGGAGCAGCTTGGTTTCCTCAGCACTCGCACCCGTTCACGCACACCTTTCTGGCACGTCCCACATGGCGCGGAGGTCTTACGCGTTGCCCTAATCGGAGCTGCGATCAGAGTAACCCTCGTCTTCGCTTTCCATCCAGGACCTCCTGACTGAAGGCACCGTGCCTCCTAGAGGACGGCGGCTTGGGTTCTTACTGCAATTCAAGTCCTGTTCCTTCTTTGGCACTGCAGGCAGCCCCAGGCCCAGAGGAGCAGCTACGGCGTTCCTTGGTTGAGACAGTTCGCTGGATGCGGGCCTCCCTACTTCGATAAGTTGACTCAGGGAAGGAAACACAGGGTAACCGGTGTCTCTTGGGACTCGTTAGAAACCACAGGGATGTACGCTGAGTGTGCCCATGAAAACGGGGCCCTGCTGGAACTAGCCCAGCTTTCCCATTTTGAGGGCGGCATTCATGCCTGCCTTGACGCTCCCTGACATTCCCGGCTCCCGACAGGCCAGTGAGCCCTGGAAGAATGCTTCGGGGAAAATTATGAGTTTGCTCTCTCTAAACCAGGGGCTTCCGTGGCCGCGGTGGCGGTCCGCATGACAGGCTCTAGAGCTAAAGGGAACCTCAACGTGAGAACTCGCCTCCAGGTTAAGCCCTGAGTATCCGTGCAGAAAGGGAAGCATGCAGCTCTTTCCAGGAGTTCTTAGTCGCTTTGCTTTTTGTGTGGCTCCCGGCACACCCAGCATGAACCCACGCCTGGAAGTAAGGCCCTGATTTGCCGTGCAGAAGCGGAGGCGTGCTGCAGTTTCCAGGAGGCGGTGGCCTCTGCTCTGCATAACTTGAACGGCAGCACAGCTTTCTGGACACCTGGGAGGCTAGCCGGGGCACCCTGTTCCCGGCAGGAACACTGAGTAACCCCAGGCGCACCTGGGTCTGCTAAGCAACATCCAGGCCCGTAGCCCTTTAGAGCCCCTCTGTGCACGCCGAGCGTAGAGAAACGCACTGCCCTCTCTTTTGGAGCAGCTTGGTTCCCTCAGCCCTCGCACACGTTCACGCACACCTTTCTGGCACGTCCCACATGGCGCGGAGGTCTTACGCGTTGCCCTAATCGGAGCTGCGATCAGAGTAACCCTCGTCTTTGCTTTCCATCCAGGACCTCCTGACTGAAGGCACCGTGCCTCCTAGAGGACGGCGGCTTGGGTTCTTACTGCAATTCAAGTCCTGTTCCTTCTTTGGCACTGCAGGCAGCCCCAGGCCCAGAGGAGCAGCTACGGCGTTCCTTGGTTGAGACAGTTCGCTGGATGTGGGCCTCCTTACTTCGATAAGTTGACTCAGGGAAGGAAACACAGGGTAACCGGTGTCTCTTGGGACTCGTTAGAAACCACAGGGATGTACGCTGAGTGTGCCCATGAAAACGGGGGCCTGCTGGAACTAGCCCTGCTTTCCCATTTTGAGGGAGGCATTCATGCCTGCCTTGACGCTCCCTGACATTCCCGGCTCCCGACAGGCCAGTGAGCCCTGGAAGAATGCTTCGGGGAAAATTATGAGTTTGCTCTCTCTAAACCAGGGGCTTCCGTGGCCGCGGTGGCGGTCCGCATGACAGGCTCTAGAGCTAAAGGGAACCTCAACGTGAGAACTCGCCTCCAGGTTAGGCCCTGAGTAGCCGTGCAGAAAGGGAAGCATGCAGCTCTTTCCAGGAGTTCTTAGTCGCTTTGCTTTTTGTGTGGCTCCCGGCACACCCAGCATGAACCCACTCCTGGAAGTAAGGCCCGGATTTGCCGTGCAGAAGCGGAGGCGTGCTGCAGTTTCCAGGAGGCGGTTGCCTCTGCTCTGCATACCTTGAACGGCATCACAGCTTTCTGGACACCTGGGAGGCTAGCCGGGGCACCCTGTTCCCGGCAGGAACACTGAGTAACCCCAGGCGCACCTGGGTCTGCTAAGCAACATCCAGGCCCGTAGCCCTTTAGAGCCCCTCTGTGCACGCCGAGCGTAGAGAAACGCACTGCCCTCTCTTTTGGAGCAGCTTGGTTCCCTCAGCCCTCGCACACGTTCACGCACACCTTTCTGGCACGTCCCACATGGCGCGGAGGTCTTACGCGTTGCCCTAATCGGAGCTGCGATCAGAGTAACCCTCGTCTTCGCTTTCCATCCAGGACCTCCTGACTGAAGGCACCGTGCCTCCTAGAGGACGGCGGCTTGGGTTCTTACTGCAATTCAAGTCCTGTTCCTTCTTTGGCACTGCAGGCAGCCCCAGGCCCAGAGGAGCAGCTACGGCGTTCCTTGGTTGAGACAGTTCGCTGGATGCGGGCCTCCTTACTTCGATAAGTTGACTCAGGGAAGGAAACACAGGGTAACCGGTGTCTCTTGGGACTCGTTAGAAACCACAGGGATGTACGCTGAGTGTGCCCATGAAAACGGGGGCCTGCTGGAACTAGCCCTGCTTTCCCATTTTGAGGGCGGCATTCATGCCTGCCTTGACGCTCCCTGACATTCCCGGCTCCCGACAGGCCAGTGAGCCCTGGAAGAATGCTTCGGGGAAAATTATGAGTTTGCTCTCTCTAAACCAGGGGCTTCCGTGGCCGCGGTGGCGGTCCGCATGACAGGCTCTAGAGCTAAAGGGAACCTCAACGTGAGAACTCGCCTCCAGGTTAGGCCCTGAGTAGCCGTGCAGAAAGGGAAGCATGCAGCTCTTTCCAGGAGTTCTTAGTCGCTTTGCTTTAAAGGAAGTACACGTCCGGGGACTCCTAGGCCCCACGGGCGTGCATCATTTTCCCTCCAAGGTCACTGAGTGCCTCCAGACAACTGTGGGCCGGCTGAGCAACGTCGAGGTCCATTGCTTGATTCCCTCGGAGGACCCTGTGCGTGCCGAGTGCTGGGCAACCACACACTGCGTGTTCCTTGAGGAGCGCTACATGTCCAGAGCCCTCGAACGCCCTCAGGACAACATGGCTGGTGAGTGCGAAGTGCCCAGGAAGACTCTGTCATGGCCCTTGTGTGAGCTGCCGTGAGAGAACGCTGTGCTTGGAACACTCTGAGGCCCGCCCTCGTACCTGAAGTCACTCTGCTCGAGGAGAAAGTCGGCATCTTAGCATGCTGTGTGGCTCCCGGCACACCCAGCATGAACCCACGCCTGGAAGTAAGGCCCTGATTTGCCGTGCAGAAGCGGAGGCGTGCTGCAGTTTCCAGGAGGCGGTGGCCTCTGCTCTGCATACCTTGAACGGCAGCACAGCTTTCTGGACACCTGGGAGGCTAGCCGGGGCACCCTGTTCCCGGCAGGAACACTGAGTAACCCCAGGCGCACCTGGGTCTGCTAAGCAACATCCAGGCCCGTAGCCCTTTAGAGCCCCTCTGTGCACGCCGAGCGTAGGGAAACGCACTGCCCTCTCTTTTGGAGCAGCTTGGTTTCCTCAGCACTCGCACACGTTCACGCACACCGTTCTCGCACGTCCCACATGGCGCGGAAGTCTTACGCCTTGTCCTAATCGGAGCTGCGCTCAGAGTAACCCTCGTCTTCGCATTCCATCCAGGACCTCCTGACTGAAGGCACCGTGCCTCCTAGAGGACGGCGGCTTGGGTTCTTACTGCAATTCAAGTCCTGTTCCTTCTTTGGCATTACAGGCAGCCCCAGGCCCAGAGAAGCAGCTACGGCGTTCCTTGGTTGAGACAGTTCGCTGGATGCGGGCCTCCCTACTTCGATAATTTGACTCAGGGAAGGAAACACAGGGTAACCGGTGTCTCTTGGGACTCGTTAGAAACCACAGGGATGTACGCTGAGTGTGCCCATGAAAACGGGGCCCTGCTGGAACTAGCCCAGCTTTCCCATTTTGAGGGCGGCATTCATGCCTGCCTTGACGCTCCCTGACATTCCCGGCTCCCGACAGGCCAGTGAGCCCTGGAAGAATGCTTCGGGGAAAATTATGAGTTTGCTCTCTCTAAACCAGGGGCTTCCGTGGCCGCGGTGGCGGTCCGCATGACAGGCTCTAGAGCTAAAGGGAACCTCAACGTGAGAACTCGCCTCCAGGTTAGGCCCTGAGTAGCCGTGCAGAAAGGGAAGCATGCAGCTCTTTCCAGGAGTTCTTAGTCGCTTTGCTTTTTGTGTGGCTCCCGGCACACCCAGCATGAACCCACTCCTGGAAGTAAGGCCCGGATTTGCCGTGCAGAAGCGGAGGCGTGCTGCAGTTTCCAGGAGGCGGTGGCCTCTGCTCTGCATACCTTGAACGGCATCACAGCTTTCTGGACACCTGGGAGGCTAGCCGGGGCACCCTGTTCCCGGCAGGAACACTGAGTAACCCCAGGCGCACCTGGGTCTGCTAAGCAACATCCAGGCCCGTAGCCCTTTAGAGCCCCTCTGTGCACGCCGAGCGTAGAGAAACGCACTGCCCTCTCTTTTGGAGCAGCTTGGTTCCCTCAGCCCTCGCACACGTTCACGCACACCTTTCTGGCACGTCCCACATGGCGCGGAGGTCTTACGCGTTGCCCTAATCGGAGCTGCGCTCAGAGTAACCCTCGTCTTCGCTTTCCATCCAGGACCTCCTGACTGAAGGCACCGTGCCTCCTAGAGGACGGCGGCTTGGGTTCTTACTGCAATTCAAGTCCTGTTCCTTCTTTGGCACTGCAGGCAGCCCCAGGCCCAGAGGAGCAGCTACGGCGTTCCTTGGTTGAGACAGTTCGCTGGATGCGGGCCTCCTTACTTCGATAAGTTGACTCAGGGAAGGAAACCCAGGGTAACCGGTGTCTCTTGGGACTCGTTAGAAACCACAGGGATGTACGCTGAGTGTGCCCATGAAAACGGGGCCCTGCTGGAACTAGCCCAGCTTTCCCATTTTGAGGGCGGCATTCATGCCTGCCTTGACGCTCCCTGACATTCCCGGCTCCCGACAGGCCAGTGAGCCCTGGAAGAATGCTTCGGGGAAAATTATGAGTTTGCTCTCTCTAAACCAGGGGCTTCCGTGGCCGCGGTGGCGGTCCGCATGACAGGCTCTAGAGCTAAAGGGAACCTCAACGTGAGAACTCGCCTCCAGGTTAGGCCCTGAGTAGCCGTGCAGAAAGGGAGGCATGCAGCTCTTTCCAGGAGTTCTTAGTCGCTTTGCTTTAAAGGAAGTACACGTCCGGGGACTCCTAGGCCCCACGGGCGTGCATCATTTTCCCTCCAAGGTCACTGAGTGCCTCCAGACACCTGTGGGCTGGCTGAGCAACGTCGAGGTCCATTGCTTGATTCCCTCGGAGGACCCCTGTGCGTGCCGAGTGCTGGGCAACCACACACTGCGCATTCCTTGAGGAGCGCTACATGTCCAGAGCCCTCGAACGCCCTCAGGACAACATGGCTGGTGAGTGCGAAGTGCCCAGGAAGACTCTGTCATGGCCCTTGTGTGAGCTGCCATGAGAGAACGCTGTGCTTGGAACACTGTGAGGCCCGCCCTCGTACCTGAAGTCACTCTGCTCGAGGAGAAAGTCGGCATCTTAGCATGCTGTGTGGCTCCCGGCACACCCAGCATGAACCCACGCCTGGAAGTAAGGCCCTGATTTGCCGTGCAGAAGCGGAGGCGTGCTGCAGTTTCCAGGAGGCGGTGGCCTCTGCTCTGCATACCTTGAACGGCAGCACAGCTTTCTGGACACCTGGGAGGCTAGCCGGGGCACCCTGTTCCCGGCAGGAACACTGAGTAACCCCAGGCGCACCTCGGTCTGCTAAGCAACATCCAGGCCCGTAGCCCTTTAGAGCCCCTCTGTGCACGCCGAGCGTAGGGAAACGCACTGCCCTCTCTTTTGGAGCAGCTTGGTTTCCTCAGCACTCGCACACGTTCACGCACACCGTTCTCGACCGTCCCACATGGCGCGGAAGTCTTACGCCTTGCCCTAATCGGAGCTGCGCTCAGAGTAACCCTCGTCTTCGCATTCCATCCAGGACCTCCTGACTGAAGGCACCGTGCCTCCTAGAGGACGGCGGCTTGGGTTCTTACTGCAATTCAAGTCCTGTTCCTTCTTTGGCACTGCAGGCAGCCCCAGGCCCAGAGGAGCAGCTACGGCGTTCCTTGGTTGAGACAGTTCGCTGGATGCGGGCCTCCCTACTTCGATAAGTTGACTCAGGGAAGGAAACACAGGGTAACCGGTGTCTCTTGGGACTCGTTAGAAACCACAGGGATGTACGCTGAGTGTGCCCATGAAAACGGGGCCCTGCTGGAACTAGCCCAGCTTTCCCATTTTGAGGGCGGCATTCATGCCTGCCTTGACGCTCCCTGACATTCCCGGCTCCCGACAGGCCAGTGAGCCCTGGAAGAATGCTTCGGGGAAAATTATGAGTTTGCTCTCTCTAAACCAGGGGCTTCCGTGGCCGCGGTGGCGGTCCGCATGACAGGCTCTAGAGCTAAAGGGAACCTCAACGTGAGAACTCGCCTCCAGGTTAGGCCCTGAGTAGCCGTGCAGAAAGGGAGGCATGCAGCTCTTTCCAGGAGTTCTTAGTCGCTTTGCTTTAAAGGAAGTACACGTCCGGGGACTCCTAGGCCCCACGGGCGTGCATCATTTTCCCTCCAAGGTCACTGAGTGCCTCCAGACACCTGTGGGCTGGCTGAGCAACGTCGAGGTCCATTGCTTGATTCCCTCGGAGGACCCCTGTGCGTGCCGAGTGCTGGGCAACCACACACTGCGCGTTCCTTGAGGAGCGCTACATGTCCAGAGCCCTCGAACGCCCTCAGGACAACATGGCTGGTGAGTGCGAAGTGCCCAGGAAGACTCTGTCATGGCCCTTGTGTGAGCTGCCATGAGAGAACGCTGTGCTTGGAACACTGTGAGGCCCGCCCTCGTACCTGAAGTCACTCTGCTCGAGGAGAAAGTCGGCATCTTAGCATGCTGTGTGGCTCCCGGCACACCCAGCATGAACCCACGCCTGGAAGTAAGGCCCTGATTTGCCGTGCAGAAGCGGAGGCGTGCTGCAGTTTCCAGGAGGCGGTGGCCTCTGCTCTGCATACCTTGAACGGCAGCACAGCTTTCTGGACACCTGGGAGGCTAGCCGGGGCACCCTGTTCCCGGCAGGAACACTGAGTAACCCCAGGCGCACCTGGGTCTGCTAAGCAACATCCAGGCCCGTAGCCCTTTAGAGCCCCTCTGTGCACGCCGAGCGTAGGGAAACGCACTGCCCTCTCTTTTGGAGCAGCTTGGTTTCCTCAGCACTCGCACACGTTCACGCACACCGTTCTGGCACGTCCCACATGGCGCGGAGGTCTTACGCGTTGCCCTAATCGGAGCTGCGCTCAGAGTAACCCTCGTCTTCGCATTCCATCCAGGACCTCCTGACTGAAGGCACCGTGCCTCCTAGAGGACGGCGGCTTGGGTTCTTACTGCAATTCAAGTCCTGTTCCTTCTTTGGCATTACAGGCAGCCCCAGGCCCAGAGAAGCAGCTACGGTGTTCCTTGGTTGAGACAGTTCGCTGGATGCGGGCCTCCCTACTTCGATAATTTGACTCAGGGAAGGAAACACAGGGTAACCGGTGTCTCTTGGGACTCGTTAGAAACCACAGGGATGTACGCTGAGTGTGCCCATGAAAACGGGGCCCTGCTGGAACTAGCCCAGCTTTCCCATTTTGAGGGCGGCATTCATGCCTGCCTTGACGCTCCCTGACATTCCCGGCTCCCGACAGGCCAGTGAGCCCTGGAAGAATGCTTCGGGGAAAATTATGAGTTTGCTCTCTCTAAACCAGGGGCTTCCGTGGCCGCGGTGGCGGTCCGCATGACAGGCTCTAGAGCTAAAGGGAACCTCAACGTGAGAACTCGCCTCCAGGTTAGGCCCTGAGTAGCCGTGCAGAAAGGGAAGCATGCAGCTCTTTCCAGGAGTTCTTAGTCGCTTTGCTTTTTGTGTGGCTCCCGGCACACCCAGCATGAACCCACGCCTGGAAGTAAGGCCCTGATTTGCCGTGCAGAAGCGGAGGCGTGCTGCAGTTTCCAGGAGGCGGTGGCCTCTGCTCTGCATACCTTGAACGGCAGTACAGCTTTCTGGACACCTGGGAGGCTAGCCGGGGCACCCTGTTCCCGGCAGGAACACTGAGTAACCCCAGGCGCACCTGGGTCTGCTAAGCAACATCCAGGCCCGTAGCCCTTTAGAGCCCCTCTGTGCACGCCGAGCGTAGAGAAACGCACTGCCCTCTCTTTTGGAGCAGCTTGGTTCCCTCAGCCCTCGCACACGTTCACGCACACCTTTCTGGCACGTCCCACATGGCGCGGAGGTCTTACGCGTTGCCCTAATCGGAGCTGCGATCAGAGTAACCCTCGTCTTCGCTTTCCATCCAGGACCTCCTGACTGAAGGCACCGTGCCTCCTAGAGGACGGCGGCTTGGGTTCTTACTGCAATTCAAGTCCTGTTCCTTCTTTGGCACTGCAGGCAGCCCCAGGCCCAGAGGAGCAGCTACGGCGTTCCTTGGTTGAGACAGTTCGCTGGATGCGGGCCTCCTTACTTCGATAAGTTGACTCAGGGAAGGAAACACAGGGTAACCGGTGTCTCTTGGGACTCGTTAGAAACCACAGGGATGTACGCTGAGTGTGCCCATGAAAACGGGGGCCTGCTGGAACTAGCCCTGCTTTCCCATTTTGTGGGAGGCATTCATGCCTGCCTTGACGCTCCCTGACATTCCCGGCTCCCGACAGGCCAGTGAGCCCTGGAAGAATGCTTCGGGGAAAATTATGAGTTTGCTCTCTCTAAACCAGGGGCTTCCGTGGCCGCGGTGGCGGTCCGCATGACAGGCTCTAGAGCTAAAGGGAACCTCAACGTGAGAACTCGCCTCCAGGTTAGGCCCTGAGTAGCCGTGCAGAAAGGGAAGCATGCAGCTCTTTCCAGGAGTTCTTAGTCGCTTTGCTTTTTGTGTGGCTCCCGGCACACCCAGCATGAACCCACTCCTGGAAGTAAGGCCCGGATTTGCCGTGCAGAAGCGGAGGCGTGCTGCAGTTTCCAGGAGGCGGTTGCCTCTGCTCTGCATACCTTGAACGGCATCACAGCTTTCTGGACACCTGGGAGGCTAGCCGGGGCACCCTGTTCCCGGCAGGAACACTGAGTAACCCCAGGCGCACCTGGGTCTGCTAAGCAACATCCAGGCCCGTAGCCCTTTAGAGCCCCTCTGTGCACGCCGAGCGTAGAGAAACGCACTGCCCTCTCGTTTGGAGCAGCTTGGTTCCCTCAGCCCCCGCACACGTTCACGCACACCTTTCTGGCACGTCCCACATGGCGCGGAGGTCTTACGCGTTGCCCTAATCGGAGCTGCGATCAGAGTAACCCTCGTCTTCGCTTTCCATCCAGGACCTCCTGACTGAAGGCACCGTGCCTCCTAGAGGACGGCGGCTTGGGTTCTTACTGCAATTCAAGTCCTGTTCCTTCTTTGGCACTGCAGGCAGCCCCAGGCCCAGAGGAGCAGCTACGGCGTTCCTTGGTTGAGACAGTTCGCTGGATGCGGCACTCCCTACTTCGATAATTTGACTCAGGGAAGGACACCCAGGGTAACCGGTGTCTCTTGGGACTCGTTAGATACCACAGGGATGTACGCTGAGTGTGCCCATGAAAACGGGGCCCTGCTGGAACTAGCCCAGCTTTCCCATTTTGAGGGCGGCATTCATGCCTGCCTTGACGCTCCCTGACATTCCCGGCTCCCGACAGGCCAGTGAGCCCTGGAAGAATGCTTCGGGGAAAATTATGAGTTTGCTCTCTCTAAACCAGGGGCTTCCGTGGCCGCGGTGGCGGTCCGCATGACAGGCTCTAGAGCTAAAGGGAACCTCAACGTGAGAACTCGCCTCCAGGTTAGGCCCTGAGTAGCCGTGCAGAAAGGGAGGCATGCAGCTCTTTCCAGGAGTTCTTAGTCGCTTTGCTTTAAAGGAAGTACACGTCCGGGGACTCCTAGGCCCCACGGGCGTGCATCATTTTCCCTCCAAGGTCACTGAGTGCCTCCAGACACCTGTGGGCTGGCTGAGCAACGTCGAGGTCCATTGCTTGATTCCCTCGGAGGACCCCTGTGCGTGCCGAGTGCTGGGCAACCACACACTGCGCGTTCCTTGAGGAGCGCTACATGTCCAGAGCCCTCGAACGCCCTCAGGACAACATGGCTGGTGAGTGCGAAGTGCCCAGGAAGACTCTGTCATGGCCCTTGTGTGAGCTGCCATGAGAGAACGCTGTGCTTGGAACACTGTGAGGCCCGCCCTCGTACCTGAAGTCACTCTGCTCGAGGAGAAAGTCGGCATCTTAGCATGCTGTGTGGCTCCCGGCACACCCAGCATGAACCCACGCCTGGAAGTAAGGCCCTGATTTGCCGTGCAGAAGCGGAGGCGTGCTGCAGTTTCCAGGAGGCGGTGGCCTCTGCTCTGCATACCTTGAACGGCAGCACAGCTTTCTGGACACCTGGGAGGCTAGCCGGGGCACCCTGTTCCCGGCAGGAACACTGAGTAACCCCAGGCGCACCTCGGTCTGCTAAGCAACATCCAGGCCCGTAGCCCTTTAGAGCCCCTCTGTGCACGCCGAGCGTAGGGAAACGCACTGCCCTCTCTTTTGGAGCAGCTTGGTTTCCTCAGCACTCGCACACGTTCACGCACACCGTTCTCGACCGTCCCACATGCCGCGGAAGTCTTACGCCTTGCCCTAATCGGAGCTGCGCTCAGAGTAACCCTCGTCTTCGCATTCCATCCAGGACCTCCTGACTGAAGGCACCGTGCCTCCTAGAGGACGGCGGCTTGGGTTCTTACTGCAATTCAAGTCCTGTTCCTTCTTTGGCACTGCAGGCAGCCCCAGGCCCAGAGGAGCAGCTACGGCGTTCCTTGGTTGAGACAGTTCGCTGGATGCGGGCCTCCCTACTTCGATAAGTTGACTCAGGGAAGGAAACACAGGGTAACCGGTGTCTCTTGGGACTCGTTAGAAACCACAGGGATGTACGCTGAGTGTGCCCATGAAAACGTGGCCCTGCTGGAACTAGCCCAGCTTTCCCATTTTGAGGGCGGCATTCATGCCTGCCTTGACGCTCCCTGACATTCCCGGCTCCCGACAGGCCAGTGAGCCCTGGAAGAATGCTTCGGGGAAAATTATGAGTTTGCTCTCTCTAAACCAGGGGCTTCCGTGGCCGCGGTGGCGGTCCGCATGACAGGCTCTAGAGCTAAAGGGAACCTCAACGTGAGAACTCGCCTCCAGGTTAGGCCCTGAGTAGCCGTGCAGAAAGGGAGGCATGCAGCTGTTTCCAGGAGTTCTTAGTCGCTTTGCTTTAAAGGAAGTACACGTCCGGGGACTCCTAGGCCCCACGGGCGTGCATCATTTTCCCTCCAAGGTCACTGAGTGCCTCCAGACACCTGTGGGCTGGCTGAGCAACGTCGAGGTCCATTGCTTGATTCCCTCGGAGGACCCCTGTGCGTGCCGAGTGCTGGGCAACCACACACTGCGCGTTCCTTGAGGAGCGCTACATGTCCAGAGCCCTCGAACGCCCTCAGGACAACATGGCTGGTGAGTGCGAAGTGCCCAGGAAGACTCTGTCATGGCCCTTGTGTGAGCTGCCATGAGAGAACGCTGTGCTTGGAACACTGTGAGGCCCGCCCTCGTACCTGAAGTCACTCTGCTCGAGGAGAAAGTCGGCATCTTAGCATGCTGTGTGGCTCCCGGCACACCCAGCATGAACCCACGCCTGGAAGTAAGGCCCTGATTTGCCGTGCAGAAGCGGAGGCGTGCTGCAGTTTCCAGGAGGCGGTGGCCTCTGCTCTGCATACCTTGAACGGCAGCACAGCTTTCTGGACACCTGAGAGGCTAGCCGGGGCACCCTGTTCCCGGCAGGAACACTGAGTAACCCCAGGCGCACCTGGGTCTGCTAAGCAACATCCAGGCCCGTAGCCCTTTAGAGCCCCTCTGTGCACGCCGAGCGTAGAGAAACGCACTGCCCTCTCTTTTGGAGCAGCTTGGTTTCCTCAGCACTCGCACACGTTCACGCACACCGTTCTGGCACGTCCCACATGGCGCGGAGGTCTTACGCGTTGCCCTAATCGGAGCTGCGCTCAGAGTAACCCTCGTCTTCGCATTCCATCCAGGACCTCCTGACTGAAGGCACCGTGCCTCGTAGAGGACGGCGGCTTGGGTTCTTACTGCAATTCAAGTCCTGTTCCTTCTTTGGCACTGCAGGCAGCCCCAGGCCCAGAGGAGCAGCTACGGTGTTCCTTGGTTGAGACAGTTCGCTGGATGCGTGCCTCCCTACTTCGATAAGTTGACTCAGGGAAGGAAACACAGGGTAACCGGTGTCTCTTGGGACTCGTTAGAAACCACAGGGATGTACGCTGAGTGTGCCCATGAAAACGGGGGCCTGCTGGAACTAGCCCTGCTTTCCCATTTTGAGGGCGGCATTCATGCCTGCCTTGACGCTCCCTGACATTCCCGGCTCCCGACAGGCCAGTGAGCCCTGGAAGAATGCTTCGGGGAAAATTATGAGTTTGCTCTCTCTAAACCAGGGGCTTCCGTGGCCGCGGTGGCGGTCCGCATGACAGGCTCTAGAGCTAAAGGGAACCTCAACGTGAGAACTCGCCTCCAGGTTAGGCCCTGAGTAGCCGTGCAGAAAGGGAAGCATGCAGCTCTTTCCAGGAGTTCTTAGTCGCTTTGCTTTTTGTGTGGCTCCCGGCACACCCAGCATGAACCCACTCCTGGAAGTAAGGCCCGGATTTGCCGTGCAGAAGCGGAGGCGTGCTGCAGTTTCCAGGAGGCGGTTGCCTCTGCTCTGCATACCTTGAACGGCATCACAGCTTTCTGGACACCTGGGAGGCTAGCCGGGGCACCCTGTTCCCGGCAGGAACACTGAGTAACCCCAGGCGCACCTGGGTCTGCTAAGCAACATCCAGGCCCGTAGCCCTTTTGAGCCCCTCTGTGCACGCCGAGCGTAGAGAAACGCACTGCCCTCTCTTTTGGAGCAGCTTGGTTCCCTCAGCCCTCGCACACGTTCACGCACACCTTTCTGGCACGTCCCACATGGCGCGGAGGTCTTACGCGTTGCCCTAATCGGAGCTGCGATCAGAGTAACCCTCGTCTTCGCTTTCCATCCAGGACCTCCTGACTGAAGGCACCGTGCCTCCTAGAGGACGGCGGCTTGGGTTCTTACTGCAATTCAAGTCCTGTTCCTTCTTTGGCACTGCAGGCAGCCCCAGGCCCAGAGGAGCAGCTACGGCGTTCCTTGGTTGAGACAGTTCGCTGGATGCGGGCTTCCTTACTTCGATAAGTTGACTCAGGGAAGGAAACACAGGGTAACCGGTGTCTCTTGGGACTCGTTAGAAACCTCAGGGATGTACGCTGAGTGTGCCCATGAAAACGGGGGCCTGCTGGAACTAGCCCTGCTTTCCCATTTTGAGGGCGGCATTCATGCCTGCCTTGACGCTCCCTGACATTCCCGGCTCCCGACAGGCCAGTGAGCCCTGGAAGAATGCTTCGGGGAAAATTATGAGTTTGCTCTCTCTAAACCAGGGGCTTCCGTGGCCGCGGTGGCGGTCCGCATGACAGGCTCTAGAGCTAAAGGGAACCTCAACGTGAGAACTCGCCTCCAGGTTAGGCCCTGAGTAGCCGTGCAGAAAGGGAGGCATGCAGCTCTTTCCAGGAGTTCTTAGTCGCTTTGCTTTAAAGGAAGTACACGTCCGGGGACTCCTAGGCCCCACGGGCGTGCATCATTTTCCCTCCAAGGTCACTGAGTGCCTCCAGACAACTGTGGGCCGGCTGAGCAACGTCGAGGTCCATTGCTTGATTCCCTCGGAGGACCCCTGTGCGTGCCGAGTGCTGGGCAACCACACACTGCGTGTTCCTTGAGGAGCGCTACATGTCCAGAGCCCTCGAACGCCCTCAGGACAACATGGCTGGTGAGTGCGAAGTGCCCAGGAAGACTCTGTCATGGCCCTTGTGTGAGCTGCCATGAGAGAACGCCGTGCTTGGAACACTGTGAGGCCCGCCCTCGTACCTGAAGTCACTCTGCTCGAGGAGAAAATCGGCATCTTAGCATGCTGTGTGGCTCCCGGCACACCCAGCATGAACCCACGCCTGGAAGTAAGGCCCTGATTTGCCGTGCAGAAGCGGAGGCGTGCTGCAGTTTCCAGGAGGCGGTGGCCTCTGCTCTGCATACCTTGAACGGCAGCACAGCTTTCTGGACACCTGGGAGGCTAGCCGGGGCACCCTGTTCCCGGCAGGAACACTGAGTAACCCCAGGCGCACCTGGGTCTGCTAAGCAACATCCAGGCCCGTAGCCCTTTAGAGCCCCTCTGTGCACGCTGAGCGTAGGGAAACGCACTGCCCTCTCTTTTGGAGAAGCTTGGTTTCCTCAGCACTCGCACCCGTTCACGCACACCGTTCTGGCACGTCCCACATGGCGCGGAGGTCTTACGCGTTGCCCTAATCGGAGCTGAGCTCAGAGTAACCCTCGTCTTCGCATTCCATCCAGGACCTCCTGACTGAAGGCACCGTGCCTCCTAGAGGACGGCGGCTTGGGTTCTTACTGCAATTCAAGTCCTGTTCCTTCTTTGGCACTGCAGGCAGCCCCAGGCCCAGAGGAGCAGCTACGGTGTTCCTTGGTTGAGACAGTTCGCTGGATGCGGGCCTCCTTACTTCGATAAGTTGACTCAGGGAAGGAAACACAGGGTAACCGGTGTCTCTTGGGACTTGTTAGAAACCACAGGGATGTACGCTGAGTGTGCCCATGAAAACGGGGGCCTGCTGGAACTAGCCCTGCTTTCCCATTTTGAGGGCGGCATTCATGCCTGCCTTGACGCTCCCTGACATTCCCGGCTCCCGACAGGCCAGTGAGCCCTGGAAGAATGCTTCGGGGAAAATTATGAGTTTGCTCTCTCTAAACCAGGGGCTTCCGTGGCCGCGGTGGCGGTCCGCATGACAGGCTCTAGAGCTAAAGGGAACCTCAACGTGAGAACTCGCCTCCAGGTTAGGCCCTGAGTAGCCGTGCAGAAAGGGAAGCATGCAGCTCTTTCCAGGAGTTCTTAGTCACTTTGCTTTTTGTGTGGCTCCCGGCACACCCAGCATGAACCCACTCCTGGAAGTAAGGCCCTGATTTGCCGTGCAGAAGCGGAGGCGTGCTGCAGTTTCCAGGAGGCGGTTGCCTCTGCTCTGCATACCTTGAACGGCAGCACAGCTTTCTGGACACCTGGGAGGCTAGCCGGGGCACCCTGTTCCCGGCAGGAACACTGAGTAACCCCAGGCGCACCTGGGTCTGCTAAGCAACATCCAGGCCCGTAGCCCTTTTGAGCCCCTCTGTGCACGCCGAGCGTAGAGAAACGCACTGCCCTCTCTTTTGGAGCAGCTTGGTTCCCTCAGCCCTCGCACACGTTCACGCACACCTTTCTGGCACGTCCCACATGGCGCGGAGGTCTTACGCGTTGCCCTAATCGGAGCTGCGATCAGAGTAACCCTCGTCTTCGCTTTCCATCCAGGACCTCCTGACTGAAGGCACCGTGCCTCCTAGAGGACGGCGGCTTGGGTTCTTACTGCAATTCAAGTCCTGTTCCTTCTTTGGCACTGCAGGCAGCCCCAGGCCCAGAGGAGCAGCTACGGCGTTCCTTGGTTGAGACAGTTCGCTGGATGCGGGCTTCCTTACTTCGATAAGTTGACTCAGGGAAGGAAACACAGGGTAACCGGTGTCTCTTGGGACTCGTTAGAAACCTCAGGGATGTACGCTGAGTGTGCCCATGAAAACGGGGGCCTGCTGGAACTAGCCCTGCTTTCCCATTTTGAGGGCGGCATTCATGCCTGCCTTGACGCTCCCTGACATTCCCGGCTCCCGACAGGCCAGTGAGCCCTGGAAGAATGCTTCGGGGAAAATTATGAGTTTGCTCTCTCTAAACCAGGGGCTTCCGTGGCCGCGGTGGCGGTCCGCATGACAGGCTCTAGAGCTAAAGGGAACCTCAACGTGAGAACTCGCCTCCAGGTTAGGCCCTGAGTAGCCGTGCAGAAAGGGAGGCATGCAGCTCTTTCCAGGAGTTCTTAGTCGCTTTGCTTTAAAGGAAGTACACGTCCGGGGACTCCTAGGCCCCACGGGCGTGCATCATTTTCCCTCCAAGGTCACTGAGTGCCTCCAGACAACTGTGGGCCGGCTGAGCAACGTCGAGGTCCATTGCTTGATTCCCTCGGAGGACCCCTGTGCGTGCCGAGTGCTGGGCAACCACACACTGCGTGTTCCTTGAGGAGCGCTACATGTCCAGAGCCCTCGAACGCCCTCAGGACAACATGGCTGGTGAGTGCGAAGTGCCCAGGAAGACTCTGTCATGGCCCTTGTGTGAGCTGCCATGAGAGAACGCCGTGCTTGGAACACTGTGAGGCCCGCCCTCGTACCTGAAGTCACTCTGCTCGAGGAGAAAATCGGCATCTTAGCATGCTGTGTGGCTCCCGGCACACCCAGCATGAACCCACGCCTGGAAGTAAGGCCCTGATTTGCCGTGCAGAAGCGGAGGCGTGCTGCAGTTTCCAGGAGGCGGTGGCCTCTGCTCTGCATACCTTGAACGGCAGCACAGCTTTCTGGACACCTGGGAGGCTAGCCGGGGCACCCTGTTCCCGGCAGGAACACTGAGTAACCCCAGGCGCACCTGGGTCTGCTAAGCAACATCCAGGCCCGTAGCCCTTTAGAGCCCCTCTGTGCACGCTGAGCGTAGGGAAACGCACTGCCCTCTCTTTTGGAGAAGCTTGGTTTCCTCAGCACTCGCACCCGTTCACGCACACCGTTCTGGCACGTCCCACATGGCGCGGAGGTCTTACGCGTTGCCCTAATCGGAGCTGAGCTCAGAGTAACCCTCGTCTTCGCATTCCATCCAGGACCTCCTGACTGAAGGCACCGTGCCTCCTAGAGGACGGCGGCTTGGGTTCTTACTGCAATTCAAGTCCTGTTCCTTCTTTGGCACTGCAGGCAGCCCCAGGCCCAGAGGAGCAGCTACGGTGTTCCTTGGTTGAGACAGTTCGCTGGATGCGGGCCTCCCTACTTCGATAAGTTGACTCAGGGAAGGAAACACAGGGTAACCGGTGTCTCTTGGGACTTGTTAGAAACCACAGGGATGTACGCTGAGTGTGCCCATGAAAACGGGGGCCTGCTGGAACTAGCCCTGCTTTCCCATTTTGAGGGCGGCATTCATGCCTGCCTTGACGCTCCCTGACATTCCCGGCTCCCGACAGGCCAGTGAGCCCTGGAAGAATGCTTCGGGGAAAATTATGAGTTTGCTCTCTCTAAACCAGGGGCTTCCGTGGCCGCGGTGGCGGTCCGCATGACAGGCTCTAGAGCTAAAGGGAACCTCAACGTGAGAACTCGCCTCCAGGTTAGGCCCTGAGTATCCGTGCAGAAAGGGAAGCATGCAGCTCTTTCCAGGAGTTCTTAGTCACTTTGCTTTTTGTGTGGCTCCCGGCACACCCAGCATGAACCCACTCCTGGAAGTAAGGCCCTGATTTGCCGTGCAGAAGCGGAGGCGTGCTGCAGTTTCCAGGAGGCGGTTGCCTCTGCTCTGCATACCTTGAACGGCAGCACAGCTTTCTGGACACCTGGGAGGCTAGCCGGGGCACCCTGTTCCCGGCAGGAACACTGAGTAACCCCAGGCGCACCTGGGTCTCCTAAGCAACATCCAGGCCCGTAGCCCTTTAGAGCCCCTCTGTGCACGCCGAGCGTAGAGAAACGCACTGCCCTCTCTTTTGGAGCAGCTTGGTTTCCTCAGCCCTCGCACACGTTCACGCACACCGTTCTCGCACGTCCCACATGGCGCGGAGGTCTTACGCGTTGCCCTAATCGGAGCTGCGCTCAGAGTAACCCTCGTCTTCGCATTCCATCCAGGACCTCCTGACTGAAGGCACCGTGCCTCCTAGAGGACGGCGGCTTGGGTTCTTACTGCAATTCAAGTCCTGTTCCTTCTTTGGCATTGCAGGCAGCCCCAGGCCCAGAGGAGCAGCTACGGCGTTCCTTGGTTGAGACAGTTCGCTGGATGCGGGCCTCCCTACTTCGATAAGTTGACTCAGGGAAGGAAACACAGGGTAACCGGTGTCTCTTGGGACTCGTTAGAAACCACAGGGATGTACGCTGAGTGTGCCCATGAAAACGGGGGCCTGCTGGAACTAGCCCTGCTTTCCCATTTTGAGGGCGGCATTCATGCCTGCCTTGACGCTCCCTGACATTCCCGGCTCCCGACAGGCCAGTGAGCCCTGGAAGAATGCTTCGGGGAAAATTATGAGTTTGCTCTCTCTAAACCAGGGGCTTCCGTGGCCGCGGTGGCGGTCCGCATGACAGGCTCTAGAGCTAAAGGGAACCTCAACGTGAGAACTCGCCTCCAGGTTAGGCCCTGAGTAGCCGTGCAGAAAGGGAAGCATGCAGCTCTTTCCAGGAGTTCTTAGTCGCTTTGCTTTTTGTGTGGCTCCCGGCACACCCAGCATGAACCCACTCCTGGAAGTAAGGCCCGGATTTGCCGTGCAGAAGCGGAGGCGTGCTGCAGTTTCCAGGAGGCGGTTGCCTCTGCTCTGCATACCTTGAACGGCATCACAGCTTTCTGGACACCTGGGAGGCTAGCCGGGGCACCCTGTTCCCGGCAGGAACACTGAGTAACCCCAGGCGCACCTGGGTCTGCTAAGCAACATCCAGGCCCGTAGCCCTTTAGAGCCCCTCTGTGCACGCCGAGCGTAGAGAAACGCACTGCCCTCTCTTTTGGAGCAGCTTGGTTCCCTCAGCCCTCGCACACGTTCACGCACACCTTTCTGGCACGTCCCACATGGCGCGGAGGTCTTACGCGTTGCCCTAATCGGAGCTGAGCTCAGAGTAACCCTCGTCTTCGCATTCCATCCAGGACCTCCTGACTGAAGGCACCGTGCCTCCTAGAGGACGGCGGCTTGGGTTCTTACTGCAATTCAAGTCCTGTTCCTTCTTCGGCACTGCAGGCAGCCCCAGGCCCAGAGGAGCAGCTACGGTGTTCCTTGGTTGAGACAGTTCGCTGGATGCGGGCCTCCCTACTTCGATAAGTTGACTCAGGGAAGGAAACACAGGGTAACCGGTGTCTCTTGGGACTCGTTAGAAACCACAGGGATGTACGCTGAGTGTGCCCATGAAAACGGGGGCCTGCTGGAACTAGCCCTGCTTTCCCATTTTGAGGGCGGCATTCATGCCTGCCTTGACGCTCCCTGACATTCCCGGCTCCCGACAGGCCAGTGAGCCCTGGAAGAATGCTTCGGGGAAAATTATGAGTTTGCTCTCTCTAAACCAGGGGCTTCCGTGGCCGCGGTGGCGGTCCGCATGACAGGCTCTAGAGCTAAAGGGAACCTCAACGTGAGAACTCGCCTCCAGGTTAGGCCCTGAGTAGCCGTGCAGAAAGGGAAGCATGCAGCTCTTTCCAGGAGTTCTTAGTCACTTTGCTTTTTGTGTGGCTCCCGGCACACCCAGCATGAACCCACTCCTGGAAGTAAGGCCCTGATTTGCCGTGCAGAAGCGGAGGCGTGCTGCAGTTTCCAGGAGGCGGTTGCCTCTGCTCTGCATACCTTGAACGGCAGCACAGCTTTCTGGACACCTGGGAGGCTAGCCGGGGCACCCTGTTCCCGGCAGGAACACTGAGTAACCCCAGGCGCACCTGGGTCTGCTAAGCAACATCCAGGCCCGTAGCCCTTTAGAGCCCCTCTGTGCACGCCGAGCGTAGAGAAACGCACTGCCCTCTCTTTTGGAGCAGCTTGGTTTCCTCAGCCCTCGCACACGTTCACGCACACCGTTCTCGCACGTCCCACATGGCGCGGAGGTCTTACGCGTTGCCCTAATCGGAGCTGCGCTCAGAGTAACCCTCGTCTTCGCATTCCATCCAGGACCTCCTGACTGAAGGCACCGTGCCTCCTAGAGGACGGCGGCTTGGGTTCTTACTGCAATTCAAGTCCTGTTCCTTCTTTGGCATTGCAGGCAGCCCCAGGCCCAGAGGAGCAGCTACGGCGTTCCTTGGTTGAGACAGTTCGCTGGATGCGGGCCTCCCTACTTCGATAAGTTGACTCAGGGAAGGAAACACAGGGTAACCGGTGTCTCTTGGGACTCGTTAGAAACCACAGGGATGTACGCTGAGTGTGCCCATGAAAACGGGGGCCTGCTGGAACTAGCCCTGCTTTCCCATTTTGTGGGAGGCATTCATGCCTGCCTTGACGCTCCCTGACATTCCCGGCTCCCGACAGGCCAGTGAGCCCTGGAAGAATGCTTCGGGGAAAATTATGAGTTTGCTCTCTCTAAACCAGGGGCTTCCGTGGCCGCGGTGGCGGTCCGCATGACAGGCTCTAGAGCTAAAGGGAACCTCAACGTGAGAACTCGCCTCCAGGTTAGGCCCTGAGTAGCCGTGCAGAAAGGGAAGCATGCAGCTCTTTCCAGGAGTTCTTAGTCGCTTTGCTTTTTGTGTGGCTCCCGGCACACCCAGCATGAACCCACTCCTGGAAGTAAGGCCCGGATTTGCCGTGCAGAAGCGGAGGCGTGCTGCAGTTTCCAGGAGGCGGTTGCCTCTGCTCTGCATACCTTGAACGGCATCACAGCTTTCTGGACACCTGGGAGGCTAGCCGGGGCACCCTGTTCCCGGCAGGAACACTGAGTAACCCCAGGCGCACCTGGGTCTGCTAAGCAACATCCAGGCCCGTAGCCCTTTAGAGCCCCTCTGTGCACGCCGAGCGTAGAGAAACGCACTGCCCTCTCTTTTGGAGCAGCTTGGTTCCCTCAGCCCTCGCACACGTTCACGCACACCTTTCTGGCACGTCCCACATGGCGCGGAGGTCTTACGCGTTGCCCTAATCGGAGCTGCGATCAGAGTAACCCTCGTCTTCGCTTTCCATCCAGGACCTCCTGACTGAAGGCACCGTGCCTCCTAGAGGACGGCGGCTTGGGTTCTTACTGCAATTCAAGTCCTGTTCCTTCTTTGGCACTGCAGGCAGCCCCAGGCCCAGAGGAGCAGCTACGGCGTTCCTTGGTTGAGACAGTTCGCTGGATGCGGGCCTCCTTACTTCGATAAGTTGACTCAGGGAAGGAAACACAGGGTAACCGGTGTCTCTTGGGACTCGTTAGAAACCACAGGGATGTACGCTGAGTGTGCCCATGAAAACGGGGGCCTGCTGGAACTAGCCCTGCTTTCCCATTTTGAGGGAGGCATTCATGCCTGCCTTGACGCTCCCTGACATTCCCGGCTCCCGACAGGCCAGTGAGCCCTGGAAGAATGCTTCGGGGAAAATTATGAGTTTGCTCTCTCTAAACCAGGGGCTTCCGTGGCCGCGGTGGCGGTCCGCATGACAGGCTCTAGAGCTAAAGGGAACCTCAACGTGAGAACTCGCCTCCAGGTTAGGCCCTGAGTAGCCGTGCAGAAAGGGAGGCATGCAGCTCTTTCCAGGAGTTCTTAGTCGCTTTGCTTTAAAGGAAGTACACGTCCGGGGACTCCTAGGCCCCACGGGCGTGCATCATTTTCCCTCCAAGGTCACTGAGTGCCTCCAGACAACTGTGGGCCGGCTGAGCAACGTCGAGGTCCATTGCTTGATTCCCTCGGAGGACCCCTGTGCATGCCGAGTGCTGGGCAACCACACACTGCGTGTTCCTTGAGGAGCGCTACATGTCCAGAGCCCTCGAACGCCCTCAGGACAACATGGCTGGTGAGTGCGAAGTGCCCAGGAAGACTCTGTCATGGCCCTTGTGTGAGCTGCCATGAGAGAACGCCGTGCTTGGAACACTGTGAGGCCTGCCCTCGTACCTGAAGTCACTCTGCTCGAGGAGAAAGTCGGCATCTTAGCATGCTGTGTGGCTCCCGGCACACCCAGCATGAACCCACGCCTGGAAGTAAGGCCCTGATTTGCCGTGCAGAAGCGGAGGCGTGCTGCAGTTTCCAGGAGGCGGTGGCCTCTGCTCTGCATACCTTGAACGGCAGCACAGCTTTCTGGACACCTGGGAGGCTAGCCGGGGCACCCTGTTCCCGGCAGGAACACTGAGTAACCCCAGGCGCACCTGGGTCTGCTAAGCAACATCCAGGCCCGTAGCCCTTTAGAGCCCCTCTGTGCACGCCGAGCGTAGGGAAACGCACTGCCCTCTCTTTTGGAGCAGCTTGGTTTCCTCAGCACTCGCACACGTTCACGCACACCGTTCTGGCACGTCCCACATGGCGCGGAGGTCTTACGCGTTGCCCTAATCGGAGCTGAGCTCAGAGTAACCCTCGTCTTCGCATTCCATCCAGGACCTCCTGACTGAAGGCACCGTGCCTCCTAGAGGACGGCGGCTTGGGTTCTTACTGCAATTCAAGTCCTGTTCCTTCTTTGGCACTGCAGGCAGCCCCAGGCCCAGAGGAGCAGCTACGGTGTTCCTTGGTTGAGACAGTTCGCTGGATGCGGGCCTCCCTACTTCGATAAGTTGACTCAGGGAAGGAAACACAGGGTAACCGGTGTCTCTTGGGACTCGTTAGAAACCACAGGGATGTACGCTGAGTGTGCCCATGAAAACGGGGGCCTGCTGGAACTAGCCCTGCTTTCCCATTTTGAGGGCGGCATTCATGCCTGCCTTGACGCTCGCTGACATTCCCGGCTCCCGACAGGCCAGTGAGCCCTGGAAGAATGCTTCGGGGAAAATTATGACTTTGCTCTCTCTAAACCAGGGGCTTCCGTGGCCGCGGTGGCGGTCCGCATGACAGGCTCTAGAGCTAAAGGGAACCTCAACGTGAGAACTCGCCTCCAGGTTAGGCCCTGAGTAGCCGTGCAGAAAGAGAAGCATGCAGCTCTTTCCAGGAGTTCTTAGTCGCTTTGCTTTTTGTGTGGCTCCCGGCACACCCAGCATGAACCCACTCCTGGAAGTAAGGCCCTGATTTGCCGTGCAGAAGCGGAGGCGTGCTGCAGTTTCCAGGAGGCGGTGGCCTCTGCTCTGCATACCTTGAACGGCAGCACAGCTTTCTGGACACCTGGGAGGCTAGCCGGGGCACCCTGTTCCCGGCAGGAACACTGAGTAACCCCAGGCGCACCTGGGTCTGCTAAGCAACATCCAGGCCCGTAGCCCTTTTGAGCCCCTCTGTGCACGCCGAGCGTAGAGAAACGCACTGCCCTCTCTTTTGGAGCAGCTTGGTTTCCTCAGCCCTCGCACACGTTCACGCACACCGTTCTCGCACGTCCCACATGGCGCGGAGGTCTTACGCGTTGCCCTAATCGGAGCTGCGATCAGAGTAACCCTCGTCTTCGCTTTCCATCCAGGACCTCCTGACTGAAGGCACCGTGCCTCCTAGAGGACGGCGGCTTGGGTTCTTACTGCAATTCAAGTCCTGTTCCTTCTTTGGCACTGCAGGCAGCCCCAGGCCCAGAGGAGCAGCTACGGCGTTCCTTGGTTGAGACAGTTCGCTGGATGCGGGCCTCCCTACTTCGATAAGTTGACTCAGGGAAGGAAACACAGGGTAACCGGTGCCTCTTGGGACTCGTTAGAAACCACAGGGATGTACGCTGAGTGTGCCCATGAAAACGGGGGCCTGCTGGAACTAGCCCTGCTTTCCCATTTTGAGGGCGGCATTCATGCCTGCCTTGACGCTCCCTGACATTCCCGGCTCCCGACAGGCCAGTGAGCCCTGGAAGAATGCTTCGGGGAAAATTATGAGTTTGCTCTCTCTAAACCAGGGGCTTCCGTGGCCGCGGTGGCGGTCCGCATGACAGGCTCTAGAGCTAAAGGGAACCTCAACGTGAGAACTCGCCTCCAGGTTAGGCCCTGAGTAGCCGTGCAGAAAGGGAAGCATGCAGCTCTTTCCAGGAGTTCTTAGTCGCTTTGCTTTAAAGGAAGTACACGTCCGGGGACTCCTAGGCCCCACGGGCGTGCATCATTTTCCCTCCAAGGTCACTGAGTGCCTCCAGACACCTGTGGGCTGGCTAAGCAACGTCGAGGTCCATTGCTTGATTCCCTCGGAGGACCCCTGTGCGTGCCGAGTGCTGGGCAACCACACACTGCGCGTTCCTTGAGGAGCGCTACATGTCCAGAGCCCTCGAACGCCCTCAGGACAACATGGCTGGTGAGTGCGAAGTGCCCAGGAAGACTCTGTCATGGCCCTTGTGTGAGCTGCCATGAGAGAACGCTGTGCTTGGAACACTGTGAGGCCCGCCCTCGTACCTGAAGTCACTCTGCTCGAGGAGAAAGTCGGCATCTTAGCATGCTGTGTGGCTCCCGGCACACCCAGCATGAACCCACGCCTGGAAGTAAGGCCCTGATTTGCCGTGCAGAAGCGGAGGCTTGCTGCAGTTTCCAGGAGGCGGTGGCCTCTGCTCTGCATACCTTGAACGGCAGCACAGCTTTCTGGACACCTGGGAGGCTAGCCGGGGCACCCTGTTCCCGGCAGGAACACTGAGTAACCCCAGGCGCACCTGGGTCTGCTAAGCAACATCCAGGCCCGTAGCCCTTTAGAGCCCCTCTGTGCACGCCGAGCGTAGGGAAACGCACTGCCCTCTCTTTTGGAGCAGCTTGGTTTCCTCAGCACTCGCACACGTTCACGCACACCGTTCTCGCACGTCCCACATGGCGCGGAAGTCTTACGCCTTGCCCTAATCGGAGCTGCGCTCAGAGTAACCCTCGTCTTCGCATTCCATCCAGGACCTCCTGACTGAAGGCACCGTGCCTCCTAGAGGACGGCGGCTTGGGTTCTTACTGCAATTCAAGTCCTGTTCCTTCTTTGGCATTACAGGCAGCCCCAGGCCCAGAGAAGCAGCTACGGCGTTCCTTGGTTGAGACAGTTCGCTGGATGCGGGCCTCCCTACTTCGATAATTTGACTCAGGGAAGGAAACACAGGGTAACCGGTGTCTCTTGGGACTCGCTAGAAACCACAGGGATGTACGCTGAGTGTGCCCATGAAAACGGGGCCCTGCTGGAACTAGCCCAGCTTTCCCATTTTGAGGGCGGCATTCATGCCTGCCTTGACGCTCCCTGACATTCCCGGCTCCCGACAGGCCAGTGAGCCCTGGAAGAATGCTTCGGGGAAAATTATGAGTTTGCTCTCTCTAAACCAGGGGCTTCCGTGGCCGCGGTGGCGGTCCGCATGACAGGCTCTAGAGCTAAAGGGAACCTCAACGTGAGAACTCGCCTCCAGGTTAGGCCCTGAGTAGCCGTGCAGAAAGGGAAGCATGCAGCTCTTTCCAGGAGTTCTTAGTCGCTTTGCTTTTTGTGTGGCTCCCGGCACACCCAGCATGATCCCACGCCTGGAAGTAAGGCCCTGATTTGCCGTGCAGAAGCGGAGGCGTGCTGCAGTTTCCAGGAGGCGGTGGCCTCTGCTCTGCATACCTTGAACGGCAGCACAGCTTTCTGGACACCTGGGAGGCTAGCCGGGGCACCCTGTTCCCGGCAGGAACACTGAGTAACCCCAGGCGCACCTGGGTCTGCTAAGCAACATCCAGGCCCGTAGCCCTTTAGAGCCCCTCTGTGCACGCCGAGCGTAGAGAAACGCACTGCCCTCTCTTTTGGAGCAGCTTGGTTCCCTCAGCCCTCGCACACGTTCACGCACACCTTTCTGGCACGTCCCACATGGCGCGGAGGTCTTACGCGTTGCCCTAATCGGAGCTGCGATCAGAGTAACCCTCGTCTTCGCTTTCCATCCAGGACCTCCTGACTGAAGGCACCGTGCCTCCTAGAGGACGGCGGCTTGGGTTCTTACTGCAATTCAAGTCCTGTTCCTTCTTTGGCACTGCAGGCAGCCCCAGGCCCAGAGGAGCAGCTACGGCGTTCCTTGGTTGAGACAGTTCGCTGGATGCGGGCCTCCTTACTTCGATAAGTTGACTCAGGGAAGGAAACACAGGGTAACCGGTGTCTCTTGGGACTCGTTAGAAACCACAGGGATGTACGCTGAGTGTGCCCATGAAAACGGGGGCCTGCTGGAACTAGCCCTGCTTTCCCATTTTGTGGGAGGCATTCATGCCTGCCTTGACGCTCCCTGACATTCCCGGCTCCCGACAGGCCAGTGAGCCCTGGAAGAATGCTTCGGGGAAAATTATGAGTTTGCTCTCTCTAAACCAGGGGCTTCCGTGGCCGCGGTGGCGGTCCGCATGACAGGCTCTAGAGCTAAAGGGAACCTCAACGTGAGAACTCGCCTCCAGGTTAGGCCCTGAGTAGCCGTGCAGAAAGGGAAGCATGCAGCTCTTTCCAGGAGTTCTTAGTCGCTTTGCTTTTTGTGTGGCTCCCGGCACACCCAGCATGAACCCACTCCTGGAAGTAAGGCCCGGATTTGCCGTGCAGAAGCGGAGGCGTGCTGCAGTTTCCAGGAGGCGGTTGCCTCTGCTCTGCATACCTTGAACGGCATCACAGCTTTCTGGACACCTGGGAGGCTAGCCGGGGCACCCTGTTCCCGGCAGGAACACTGAGTAACCCCAGGCGCACCTGGGTCTGCTAAGCAACATCCAGGCCCGTAGCCCTTTAGAGCCCCTCTGTGCACGCCGAGCGTAGAGAAACGCACTGCCCTCTCTTTTGGAGCAGCTTGGTTCCCTCAGCCCTCGCACACGTTCACGCACACCTTTCTGGCACGTCCCACATGGCGCGGAGGTCTTACGCGTTGCCCTAATCGGAGCTGAGCTCAGAGTAACCCTCGTCTTCGCATTCCATCCAGGACCTCCTGACTGAAGGCACCGTGCCTCCTAGAGGACGGCGGCTTGGGTTCTTACTGCAATTCAAGTCCTGTTCCTTCTTCGGCACTGCAGGCAGCCCCAGGCCCAGAGGAGCAGCTACGGCGTTCCTTGGTTGAGACAGTTCGCTGGATGCGGGCCTCCTTACTTCGATAAGTTGACTCAGGGAAGGAAACACAGGGTAACCGGTGTCTCTTGGGACTCGTTAGAAACCACAGGGATGTACGCTGAGTGTGCCCATGAAAACGGGGGCCTGCTGGAACTAGCCCTGCTTTCCCATTTTGAGGGAGGCATTCATGCCTGCCTTGACGCTCCCTGACATTCCCGGCTCCCGACAGGCCAGTGAGCCCTGGAAGAATGCTTCGGGGAAAATTATGAGTTTGCTCTCTCTAAACCAGGGGCTTCCGTGGCCGCGGTGGCGGTCCGCATGACAGGCTCTAGAGCTAAAGGGAACCTCAACGTGAGAACTCGCCTCCAGGTTAGGCCCTGAGTAGCCGTGCAGAAAGGGAGGCATGCAGCTCTTTCCAGGAGTTCTTAGTCGCTTTGCTTTAAAGGAAGTACACGTCCGGGGACTCCTAGGCCCCACGGGCGTGCATCATTTTCCCTCCAAGGTCACTGAGTGCCTCCAGACAACTGTGGGCCGGCTGAGCAACGTCGAGGTCCATTGCTTGATTCCCTCGGAGGACCCCTGTGCATGCCGAGTGCTGGGCAACCACACACTGCGTGTTCCTTGAGGAGCGCTACATGTCCAGAGCCCTCGAACGCCCTCAGGACAACATGGCTGGTGAGTGCGAAGTGCCCAGGAAGACTCTGTCATGGCCCTTGTGTGAGCTGCCATGAGAGAACGCCGTGCTTGGAACACTGTGAGGCCTGCCCTCGTACCTGAAGTCACTCTGCTCGAGGAGAAAGTCGGCATCTTAGCATGCTGTGTGGCTCCCGGCACACCCAGCATGAACCCACGCCTGGAAGTAAGGCCCTGATTTGCCGTGCAGAAGCGGAGGCGTGCTGCAGTTTCCAGGAGGCGGTGGCCTCTGCTCTGCATACCTTGAACGGCAGCACAGCTTTCTGGACACCTGGGAGGCTAGCCGGGGCACCCTGTTCCCGGCAGGAACACTGAGTAACCCCAGGCGCACCTGGGTCTGCTAAGCAACATCCAGGCCCGTAGCCCTTTAGAGCCCCTCTGTGCACGCCGAGCGTAGGGAAACGCACTGCCCTCTCTTTTGGAGCAGCTTGGTTTCCTCAGCACTCGCACACGTTCACGCACACCGTTCTGGCACGTCCCACATGGCGCGGAGGTCTTACGCGTTGCCCTAATCGGAGCTGAGCTCAGAGTAACCCTCGTCTTCGCATTCCATCCAGGACCTCCTGACTGAAGGCACCGTGCCTCCTAGAGGACGGCGGCTTGGGTTCTTACTGCAATTCAAGTCCTGTTCCTTCTTTGGCACTGCAGGCAGCCCCAGGCCCAGAGGAGCAGCTACGGTGTTCCTTGGTTGAGACAGTTCGCTGGATGCGGGCCTCCCTACTTCGATAAGTTGACTCAGGGAAGGAAACACAGGGTAACCGGTGTCTCTTGGGACTCGTTAGAAACCACAGGGATGTACGCTGAGTGTGCCCATGAAAACGGGGGCCTGCTGGAACTAGCCCTGCTTTCCCATTTTGAGGGCGGCATTCATGCCTGCCTTGACGCTCGCTGACATTCCCGGCTCCCGACAGGCCAGTGAGCCCTGGAAGAATGCTTCGGGGAAAATTATGAGTTTGCTCTCTCTAAACCAGGGGCTTCCGTGGCCGCGGTGGCGGTCCGCATGACAGGCTCTAGAGCTAAAGGGAACCTCAACGTGAGAACTCGCCTCCAGCTTAGGCCCTGAGTAGCCGTGCAGAAAGAGAAGCATGCAGCTCTTTCCAGGAGTTCTTAGTCGCTTTGCTTTTTGTGTGGCTCCCGGCACACCCAGCATGAACCCACTCCTGGAAGTAAGGCCCTGATTTGCCGTGCAGAAGCGGAGGCGTGCTGCAGTTTCCAGGAGGCGGTGGCCTCTGCTCTGCATACCTTGAACGGCAGCACAGCTTTCTGGACACCTGGGAGGCTAGCCGGGGCACCCTGTTCCCGGCAGGAACACTGAGTAACCCCAGGCGCACCTGGGTCTGCTAAGCAACATCCAGGCCCGTAGCCCTTTAGAGCCCCTCTGTGCACGCCGAGCGTAGAGAAACGCACTGCCCTCTCTTTTGGAGCAGCTTGGTTTCCTCAGCCCTCGCACACGTTCACGCACACCGTTCTCGCACGTCCCACATGGCGCGGAGGTCTTACGCGTTGCCCTAATCGGAGCTGCGATCAGAGTAACCCTCGTCTTCGCTTTCCATCCAGGACCTCCTGACTGAAGGCACCGTGCCTCCTAGAGGACGGCGGCTTGGGTTCTTACTGCAATTCAAGTCCTGTTCCTTCTTTGGCACTGCAGGCAGCCCCAGGCCCAGAGGAGCAGCTACGGCGTTCCTTGGTTGAGACAGTTCGCTGGATGCGGGCCTCCCTACTTCGATAAGTTGACTCAGGGAAGGAAACACAGGGTAACCGGTGCCTCTTGGGACTCGTTAGAAACCACAGGGATGTACGCTGAGTGTGCCCATGAAAACGGGGGCCTGCTGGAACTAGCCCTGCTTTCCCATTTTGAGGGCGGCATTCATGCCTGCCTTGACGCTCCCTGACATTCCCGGCTCCCGACAGGCCAGTGAGCCCTGGAAGAATGCTTCGGGGAAAATTATGAGTTTGCTCTCTCTAAACCAGGGGCTTCCGTGGCCGCGGTGGCGGTCCGCATGACTGGCTCTAGAGCTAAAGGGAACCTCAACGTGAGAACTCGCCTCCAGGTTAGGCCCTGAGTAGCCGTGCAGAAAGGGAAGCATGCAGCTCTTTCCAGGAGTTCTTAGTCGCTTTGCTTTAAAGGAAGTACACGTCCGGGGACTCCTAGGCCCCACGGGCGTGCATCATTTTCCCTCCAAGGTCACTGAGTGCCTCCAGACACCTGTGGGCTGGCTAAGCAACGTCGAGGTCCATTGCTTGATTCCCTCGGAGGACCCCTGTGCGTGCCGAGTGCTGGGCAACCACACACTGCGCGTTCCTTGAGGAGCGCTACATGTCCAGAGCCCTCGAACGCCCTCAGGACAACATGGCTGGTGAGTGCGAAGTGCCCAGGAAGACTCTGTCATGGCCCTTGTGTGAGCTGCCATGAGAGAACGCTGTGCTTGGAACACTGGGAGGCCCGCCCTCGTACCTGAAGTCACTCTGCTCGAGGAGAAAGTCGGCATCTTAGCATGCTGTGTGGCTCCCGGCACACCCAGCATGAACCCACGCCTGGAAGTAAGGCCCTGATTTGCCGTGCAGAAGCGGAGGCTTGCTGCAGTTTCCAGGAGGCGGTGGCCTCTGCTCTGCATACCTTGAACGGCAGCACAGCTTTCTGGACACCTGGGAGGCTAGCCGGGGCACCCTGTTCCCGGCAGGAACACTGAGTAACCCCAGGCGCACCTGGGTCTGCTAAGCAACATCCAGGCCCGTAGCCCTTTAGAGCCCCTCTGTGCACGCCGAGCGTAGGGAAACGCACTGCCCTCTCTTTTGGAGCAGCTTGGTTTCCTCAGCACTCGCACACGTTCACGCACACCGTTCTCGCACGTCCCACATGGCGCGGAAGTCTTACGCCTTGCCCTAATCGGAGCTGCGCTCAGAGTAACCCTCGTCTTCGCATTCCATCCAGGACCTCCTGACTGAAGGCACCGTGCCTCCTAGAGGACGGCGGCTTGGGTTCTTACTGCAATTCAAGTCCTGTTCCTTCTTTGGCACTGCAGGCAGCCCCAGGCCCAGAGGAGCAGCTACGGCGTTCCTTGGTTGAGACAGTTCGCTGGATGCGGGCCTCCCTACTTTGATAAGTTGACTCAGGGAAGGAAACACAGGGTAACCGGTGCCTCTTGGGACTCGTTAGAAACCACAGGGATGTACGCTGAGTGTGCCCATGAAAACGGGGGCCTGCTGGAACTAGCCCTGCTTTCCCATTTTGAGGGCGGCATTCATGCCTGCCTTGACGCTCCCTGACATTCCCGGCTCCCGACAGGCCAGTGAGCCCTGGAAGAATGCTTCGGGGAAAATTATGAGTTTGCTCTCTCTAAACCAGGGGCTTCCGTGGCCGCGGTGGCGGTCCGCATGACAGGCTCTAGAGCTAAAGGGAACCTCAACGTGAGAACTCGCCTCCAGGTTAGGCCCTGAGTAGCCGTGCAGAAAGGGAAGCATGCAGCTCTTTCCAGGAGTTCTTAGTCGCTTTGCTTTTTGTGTGGCTCCCGGCACACCCAGCATGAACCCACTCCTGGAAATAAGGCCCGGATTTGCCGTGCAGAAGCGGAGGCGTGCTGCAGTTTCCAGGAGGCGGTTGCCTCTGCTCTGCATACCTTGAACGGCATCACAGCTTTCTGGACACCTGGGAGGCTAGCCGGGGCACCCTGTTCCCGGCAGGAACACTGAGTAACCCCAGGCGCACCTGGGTCTGCTAAGCAACATCCAGGCCCGTAGCCCTTTAGAGCCCCTCTGTGCACGCCGAGCGTAGAGAAACGCACTGCCCTCTCTTTTGGAGCAGCTTGGTTCCCTCAGCCCTCGCACACGTTCACGCACACCTTTCTGGCACGTCCCACATGGCGCGGAGGTCTTACGCGTTGCCCTAATCGGAGCTGAGCTCAGAGTAACCCTCGTCTTCGCATTCCATCCAGGACCTCCTGACTGAAGGCACCGTGCCTCCTAGAGGACGGCGGCTTGGGTTCTTACTGCAATTCAAGTCCTGTTCCTTCTTCGGCACTGCAGGCAGCCCCAGGCCCAGAGGAGCAGCTACGGTGTTCCTTGGTTGAGACAGTTCGCTGGATGCGGGCCTCCCTACTTCGATAAGTTGACTCAGGGAAGGAAACACAGGGTAACCGGTGTCTCTTGGGACTCGTTAGAAACCACAGGGATGTACGCTGAGTGTGCCCATGAAAACGGGGGCCTGCTGGAACTAGCCCTGCTTTCCCATTTTGAGGGCGGCATTCATGCCTGCCTTGACGCTCCCTGACATTCCCGGCTCCCGACAGGCCAGTGAGCCCTGGAAGAATGCTTCGGGGAAAATTATGAGTTTGCTCTCTCTAAACCAGGGGCTTCCGTGGCCGCGGTGGCGGTCCGCATGACAGGCTCTAGAGCTAAAGGGAACCTCAACGTGAGAACTCGCCTCCAGGTTAGGCCCTGAGTAGCCGTGCAGAAAGGGAAGCATGCAGCTCTTTCCAGGAGTTCTTAGTCACTTTGCTTTTTGTGTGGCTCCCGGCACACCCAGCATGAACCCACTCCTGGAAGTAAGGCCCTGATTTGCCGTGCAGAAGCGGAGGCGTGCTGCAGTTTCCAGGAGGCGGTTGCCTCTGCTCTGCATACCTTGAACGGCAGCACAGCTTTCTGGACACCTGGGAGGCTAGCCGGGGCACCCTGTTCCCGGCAGGAACACTGAGTAACCCCAGGCGCACCTGGGTCTGCTAAGCAACATCCAGGCCCGTAGCCCTTTAGAGCCCCTCTGTGCACGCCGAGCGTAGAGAAACGCACTGCCCTCTCTTTTGGAGCAGCTTGGTTTCCTCAGCCCTCGCACACGTTCACGCACACCGTTCTCACACGTCCCACATGGCGCGGAGGTCTTACGCGTTGCCCTAATCGGAGCTGCGCTCAGAGTAACCCTCGTCTTCGCATTCCATCCAGGACCTCCTGACTGAAGGCACCGTGCCTCCTAGAGGACGGCGGCTTGGGTTCTTACTGCAATTCAAGTCCTGTTCCTTCTTTGGCATTGCAGGCAGCCCCAGGCCCAGAGGAGCAGCTACGGCGTTCCTTGGTTGAGACAGTTCGCTGGATGCGGGCCTCCCTACTTCGATAAGTTGACTCAGGGAAGGAAACACAGGGTAACCGGTGTCTCTTGGGACTCGTTAGAAACCACAGGGATGTACGCTGAGTGTGCCCATGAAAACGGGGGCCTGCTGGAACTAGCCCTGCTTTCCCATTTTGTGGGAGGCATTCATGCCTGCCTTGACGCTCCCTGACATTCCCGGCTCCCGACAGGCCAGTGAGCCCTGGAAGAATGCTTCGGGGAAAATTATGAGTTTGCTCTCTCTAAACCAGGGGCTTCCGTGGCCGCGGTGGCGGTCCGCATGACAGGCTCTAGAGCTAAAGGGAACCTCAACGTGAGAACTCGCCTCCAGGTTAGGCCCTGAGTAGCCGTGCAGAAAGGGAAGCATGCAGCTCTTTCCAGGAGTTCTTAGTCGCTTTGCTTTTTGTGTGGCTCCCGGCACACCCAGCATGAACCCACTCCTGGAAGTAAGGCCCGGATTTGCCGTGCAGAAGCGGAGGCGTGCTGCAGTTTCCAGGAGGCGGTTGCCTCTGCTCTGCATACCTTGAACGGCATCACAGCTTTCTGGACACCTGGGAGGCTAGCCGGGGCACCCTGTTCCCGGCAGGAACACTGAGTAACCCCAGGCGCACCTGGGTCTGCTAAGCAACATCCAGGCCCGTAGCCCTTTAGAGCCCCTCTGTGCACGCCGAGCGTAGAGAAACGCACTGCCCTCTCTTTTGGAGCAGCTTGGTTCCCTCAGCCCTCGCACACGTTCACGCACACCTTTCTGGCACGTCCCACATGGCGCGGAGGTCTTACGCGTTGCCCTAATCGGAGCTGCGATCAGAGTAACCCTCGTCTTCGCTTTCCATCCAGGACCTCCTGACTGAAGGCACCGTGCCTCCTAGAGGACGGCGGCTTGGGTTCTTACTGCAATTCAAGTCCTGTTCCTTCTTTGGCACTGCAGGCAGCCCCAGGCCCAGAGGAGCAGCTACGGCGTTCCTTGGTTGAGACAGTTCGCTGGATGCGGGCCTCCTTACTTCGATAAGTTGACTCAGGGAAGGAAACACAGGGTAACCGGTGTCTCTTGGGACTCGTTAGAAACCACAGGGATGTACGCTGAGTGTGCCCATGAAAACGGGGGCCTGCTGGAACTAGCCCTGCTTTCCCATTTTGAGGGAGGCATTCATGCCTGCCTTGACGCTCCCTGACATTCCCGGCTCCCGACAGGCCAGTGAGCCCTGGAAGAATGCTTCGGGGAAAATTATGAGTTTGCTCTCTCTAAACCAGGGGCTTCCGTGGCCGCGGTGGCGGTCCGCATGACAGGCTCTAGAGCTAAAGGGAACCTCAACGTGAGAACTCGCCTCCAGGTTAGGCCCTGAGTAGCCGTGCAGAAAGGGAGGCATGCAGCTCTTTCCAGGAGTTCTTAGTCGCTTTGCTTTAAAGGAAGTACACGTCCGGGGACTCCTAGGCCCCACGGGCGTGCATCATTTTCCCTCCAAGGTCACTGAGTGCCTCCAGACAACTGTGGGCCGGCTGAGCAACGTCGAGGTCCATTGCTTGATTCCCTCGGAGGACCCCTGTGCATGCCGAGTGCTGGGCAACCACACACTGCGTGTTCCTTGAGGAGCGCTACATGTCCAGAGCCCTCGAACGCCCTCAGGACAACATGGCTGGTGAGTGCGAAGTGCCCAGGAAGACTCTGTCATGGCCCTTGTGTGAGCTGCCATGAGAGAACGCCGTGCTTGGAACACTGTGAGGCCTGCCCTCGTACCTGAAGTCACTCTGCTCGAGGAGAAAGTCGGCATCTTAGCATGCTGTGTGGCTCCCGGCACACCCAGCATGAACCCACGCCTGGAAGTAAGGCCCTGATTTGCCGTGCAGAAGCGGAGGCGTGCTGCAGTTTCCAGGAGGCGGTGGCCTCTGCTCTGCATACCTTGAACGGCAGCACAGCTTTCTGGACACCTGGGAGGCTAGCCGGGGCACCCTGTTCCCGGCAGGAACACTGAGTAACCCCAGGCGCACCTGGGTCTGCTAAGCAACATCCAGGCCCGTAGCCCTTTAGAGCCCCTCTGTGCACGCCGAGCGTAGGGAAACGCACTGCCCTCTCTTTTGGAGCAGCTTGGTTTCCTCAGCACTCGCACACGTTCACGCACACCGTTCTGGCACGTCCCACATGGCGCGGAGGTCTTACGCGTTGCCCTAATCGGAGCTGAGCTCAGAGTAACCCTCGTCTTCGCATTCCATCCAGGACCTCCTGACTGAAGGCACCGTGCCTCCTAGAGGACGGCGGCTTGGGTTCTTACTGCAATTCAAGTCCTGTTCCTTCTTTGGCACTGCAGGCAGCCCCAGGCCCAGAGGAGCAGCTACGGTGTTTCTTGGTTGAGACAGTTCGCTGGATGCGGGCCTCCCTACTTCGATAAGTTGACTCAGGGAAGGAAACACAGGGTAACCGGTGTCTCTTGGGACTCGTTAGAAACCACAGGGATGTACGCTGAGTGTGCCCATGAAAACGGGGGCCTGCTGGAACTAGCCCTGCTTTCCCATTTTGAGGGCGGCATTCATGCCTGCCTTGACGCTCGCTGACATTCCCGGCTCCCGACAGGCCAGTGAGCCCTGGAAGAATGCTTCGGGGAAAATTATGAGTTTGCTCTCTCTAAACCAGGGGCTTCCGTGGCCGCGGTGGCGGTCCGCATGACAGGCTCTAGAGCTAAAGGGAACCTCAACGTGAGAACTCGCCTCCAGGTTAGGCCCTGAGTAGCCGTGCAGAAAGAGAAGCATGCAGCTCTTTCCAGGAGTTCTTAGTCGCTTTGCTTTTTGTGTGGCTCCCGGCACACCCAGCATGAACCCACTCCTGGAAGTAAGGCCCTGATTTGCCGTGCAGAAGCGGAGGCGTGCTGCAGTTTCCAGGAGGCGGTGGCCTCTGCTCTGCATACCTTGAACGGCAGCACAGCTTTCTGGACACCTGGGAGGCTAGCCGGGGCACCCTGTTCCCGGCAGGAACACTGAGTAACCCCAGGCGCACCTGGGTCTGCTAAGCAACATCCAGGCCCGTAGCCCTTTAGAGCCCCTCTGTGCACGCCGAGCGTAGAGAAACGCACTGCCCTCTCTTTTGGAGCAGCTTGGTTTCCTCAGCCCTCGCACACGTTCACGCACACCGTTCTCGCACGTCCCACATGGCGCGGAGGTCTTACGCGTTGCCCTAATCGGAGCTGCGATCAGAGTAACCCTCGTCTTCGCTTTCCATCCAGGACCTCCTGACTGAAGGCACCGTGCCTCCTAGAGGACGGCGGCTTGGGTTCTTACTGCAATTCAAGTCCTGTTCCTTCTTTGGCACTGCAGGCAGCCCCAGGCCCAGAGGAGCAGCTACGGCGTTCCTTGGTTGAGACAGTTCGCTGGATGCGGGCCTCCCTACTTCGATAAGTTGACTCAGGGAAGGAAACACAGGGTAACCGGTGCCTCTTGGGACTCGTTAGAAACCACAGGGATGTACGCTGAGTGTGCCCATGAAAACGGGGGCCTGCTGGAACTAGCCCTGCTTTCCCATTTTGAGGGCGGCATTCATGCCTGCCTTGACGCTCCCTGACATTCCCGGCTCCCGACAGGCCAGTGAGCCCTGGAAGAATGCTTCGGGGAAAATTATGAGTTTGCTCTCTCTAAACCAGGGGCTTCCGTGGCCGCGGTGGCGGTCCGCATGACAGGCTCTAGAGCTAAAGGGAACCTCAACGTGAGAACTCGCCTCCAGGTTAGGCCCTGAGTAGCCGTGCAGAAAGGGAAGCATGCAGCTCTTTCCAGGAGTTCTTAGTCGCTTTGCTTTAAAGGAAGTACACGTCCGGGGACTCCTAGGCCCCACGGGCGTGCATCATTTTCCCTCCAAGGTCACTGAGTGCCTCCAGACACCTGTGGGCTGGCTAAGCAACGTCGAGGTCCATTGCTTGATTCCCTCGGAGGACCCCTGTGCGTGCCGAGTGCTGGGCAACCACACACTGCGCGTTCCTTGAGGAGCGCTACATGTCCAGAGCCCTCGAACGCCCTCAGGACAACATGGCTGGTGAGTGCGAAGTGCCCAGGAAGACTCTGTCATGGCCCTTGTGTGAGCTGCCATGAGAGAACGCTGTGCTTGGAACACTGTGAGGCCCGCCCTCGTACCTGAAGTCACTCTGCTCGAGGAGAAAGTCGGCATCTTAGCATGCTGTGTGGCTCCCGGCACACCCAGCATGAACCCACGCCTGGAAGTAAGGCCCTGATTTGCCGTGCAGAAGCGGAGGCTTGCTGCAGTTTCCAGGAGGCGGTGGCCTCTGCTCTGCATACCTTGAACGGCAGCACAGCTTTCTGGACACCTGGGAGGCTAGCCGGGGCACCCTGTTCCCGGCAGGAACACTGAGTAACCCCAGGCGCACCTGGGTCTGCTAAGCAACATCCAGGCCCGTAGCCCTTTAGAGCCCCTCTGTGCACGCCGAGCGTAGGGAAACGCACTGCCCTCTCTTTTGGAGCAGCTTGGTTTCCTCAGCACTCGCACACGTTCACGCACACCGTTCTCGCACGTCCCACATGGCGCGGAGGTCTTACGCGTTGCCCTAATCGGAGCTGCGCTCAGAGTAACCCTCGTCTTCGCATTCCATCCAGGACCTCCTGACTGAAGGCACCGTGCCTCCTAGAGGACGGCGGCTTGGGTTCTTACTGCAATTCAAGTCCTGTTCCTTCTTTGGCATTGCAGGCAGCCCCAGGCCCAGAGGAGCAGCTACGGCGTTCCTTGGTTGAGACAGTTCGCTGGATGCGGGCCTCCCTACTTCGATAAGTTGACTCAGGGAAGGAAACACAGGGTAACCGGTGTCTCTTGGGACTCGTTAGAAACCACAGGGATGTACGCTGAGTGTGCCCATGAAAACGGGGGCCTGCTGGAACTAGCCCTGCTTTCCCATTTTGTGGGAGGCATTCATGCCTGCCTTGACGCTCCCTGACATTCCCGGCTCCCGACAGGCCAGTGAGCCCTGGAAGAATGCTTCGGGGAAAATTATGAGTTTGCTCTCTCTAAACCAGGGGCTTCCGTGGCCGCGGTGGCGGTCCGCATGACAGGCTCTAGAGCTAAAGGGAACCTCAACGTGAGAACTCGCCTCCAGGTTAGGCCCTGAGTAGCCGTGCAGAAAGGGAAGCATGCAGCTCTTTCCAGGAGTTCTTAGTCGCTTTGCTTTTTGTGTGGCTCCCGGCACACCCAGCATGAACCCACTCCTGGAAGTAAGGCCCGGATTTGCCGTGCAGAAGCGGAGGCGTGCTGCAGTTTCCAGGAGGCGGTTGCCTCTGCTCTGCATACCTTGAACGGCATCACAGCTTTCTGGACACCTGGGAGGCTAGCCGGGGCACCCTGTTCCCGGCAGGAACACTGAGTAACCCCAGGCGCACCTGGGTCTGCTAAGCAACATCCAGGCCCGTAGCCCTTTAGAGCCCCTCTGTGCACGCCGAGCGTAGAGAAACGCACTGCCCTCTCTTTTGGAGCAGCTTGGTTCCCTCAGCCCTCGCACACGTTCACGCACACCTTTCTGGCACGTCCCACATGGCGCGGAGGTCTTACGCGTTGCCCTAATCGGAGCTGCGATCAGAGTAACCCTCGTCTTCGCTTTCCATCCAGGACCTCCTGACTGAAGGCACCGTGCCTCCTAGAGGACGGCGGCTTGGGTTCTTACTGCAATTCAAGTCCTGTTCCTTCTTTGGCACTGCAGGCAGCCCCAGGCCCAGAGGAGCAGCTACGGCGTTCCTTGGTTGAGACAGTTCGCTGGATGCGGGCCTCCTTACTTCGATAAGTTGACTCAGGGAAGGAAACACAGGGTAACCGGTGTCTCTTGGGACTCGTTAGAAACCACAGGGATGTACGCTGAGTGTGCCCATGAAAACGGGGGCCTGCTGGAACTAGCCCTGCTTTCCCATTTTGAGGGAGGCATTCATGCCTGCCTTGACGCTCCCTGACATTCCCGGCTCCCGACAGGCCAGTGAGCCCTGGAAGAATGCTTCGGGGAAAATTATGAGTTTGCTCTCTCTAAACCAGGGGCTTCCGTGGCCGCGGTGGCGGTCCGCATGACAGGCTCTAGAGCTAAAGGGAACCTCAACGTGAGAACTCGCCTCCAGGTTAGGCCCTGAGTAGCCGTGCAGAAAGGGAGGCATGCAGCTCTTTCCAGGAGTTCTTAGTCGCTTTGCTTTAAAGGAAGTACACGTCCGGGGACTCCTAGGCCCCACGGGCGTGCATCATTTTCCCTCCAAGGTCACTGAGTGCCTCCAGACAACTGTGGGCCGGCTGAGCAACGTCGAGGTCCATTGCTTGATTCCCTCGGAGGACCCCTGTGCATGCCGAGTGCTGGGCAACCACACACTGCGTGTTCCTTGAGGAGCGCTACATGTCCAGAGCCCTCGAACGCCCTCAGGACAACATGGCTGGTGAGTGCGAAGTGCCCAGGAAGACTCTGTCATGGCCCTTGTGTGAGCTGCCATGAGAGAACGCCGTGCTTGGAACACTGTGAGGCCTGCCCTCGTACCTGAAGTCACTCTGCTCGAGGAGAAAGTCGGCATCTTAGCATGCTGTGTGGCTCCCGGCACACCCAGCATGAACCCACGCCTGGAAGTAAGGCCCTGATTTGCCGTGCAGAAGCGGAGGCGTGCTGCAGTTTCCAGGAGGCGGTGGCCTCTGCTCTGCATACCTTGAACGGCAGCACAGCTTTCTGGACACCTGGGAGGCTAGCCGGGGCACCCTGTTCCCGGCAGGAACACTGAGTAACCCCAGGCGCACCTGGGTCTGCTAAGCAACATCCAGGCCCGTAGCCCTTTAGAGCCCCTCTGTGCACGCCGAGCGTAGGGAAACGCACTGCCCTCTCTTTTGGAGCAGCTTGGTTTCCTCAGCACTCGCACACGTTCACGCACACCGTTCTGGCACGTCCCACATGGCGCGGAGGTCTTACGCGTTGCCCTAATCGGAGCTGAGCTCAGAGTAACCCTCGTCTTCGCATTCCATCCAGGACCTCCTGACTGAAGGCACCGTGCCTCCTAGAGGACGGCGGCTTGGGTTCTTACTGCAATTCAAGTCCTGTTCCTTCTTTGGCACTGCAGGCAGCCCCAGGCCCAGAGGAGCAGCTACGGTGTTTCTTGGTTGAGACAGTTCGCTGGATGCGGGCCTCCCTACTTCGATAAGTTGACTCAGGGAAGGAAACACAGGGTAACCGGTGTCTCTTGGGACTCGTTAGAAACCACAGGGATGTACGCTGAGTGTGCCCATGAAAACGGGGGCCTGCTGGAACTAGCCCTGCTTTCCCATTTTGAGGGCGGCATTCATGCCTGCCTTGACGCTCGCTGACATTCCCGGCTCCCGACAGGCCAGTGAGCCCTGGAAGAATGCTTCGGGGAAAATTATGAGTTTGCTCTCTCTAAACCAGGGGCTTCCGTGGCCGCGGTGGCGGTCCGCATGACAGGCTCTAGAGCTAAAGGGAACCTCAACGTGAGAACTCGCCTCCAGGTTAGGCCCTGAGTAGCCGTGCAGAAAGAGAAGCATGCAGCTCTTTCCAGGAGTTCTTAGTCGCTTTGCTTTTTGTGTGGCTCCCGGCACACCCAGCATGAACCCACTCCTGGAAGTAAGGCCCTGATTTGCCGTGCAGAAGCGGAGGCGTGCTGCAGTTTCCAGGAGGCGGTGGCCTCTGCTCTGCATACCTTGAACGGCAGCACAGCTTTCTGGACACCTGGGAGGCTAGCCGGGGCACCCTGTTCCCGGCAGGAACACTGAGTAACCCCAGGCGCACCTGGGTCTGCTAAGCAACATCCAGGCCCGTAGCCCTTTAGAGCCCCTCTGTGCACGCCGAGCGTAGAGAAACGCACTGCCCTCTCTTTTGGAGCAGCTTGGTTTCCTCAGCCCTCGCACACGTTCACGCACACCGTTCTCGCACGTCCCACATGGCGCGGAGGTCTTACGCGTTGCCCTAATCGGAGCTGCGATCAGAGTAACCCTCGTCTTCGCTTTCCATCCAGGACCTCCTGACTGAAGGCACCGTGCCTCCTAGAGGACGGCGGCTTGGGTTCTTACTGCAATTCAAGTCCTGTTCCTTCTTTGGCACTGCAGGCAGCCCCAGGCCCAGAGGAGCAGCTACGGCGTTCCTTGGTTGAGACAGTTCGCTGGATGCGGGCCTCCCTACTTCGATAAGTTGACTCAGGGAAGGAAACACAGGGTAACCGGTGCCTCTTGGGACTCGTTAGAAACCACAGGGATGTACGCTGAGTGTGCCCATGAAAACGGGGGCCTGCTGGAACTAGCCCTGCTTTCCCATTTTGAGGGCGGCATTCATGCCTGCCTTGACGCTCCCTGACATTCCCGGCTCCCGACAGGCCAGTGAGCCCTGGAAGAATGCTTCGGGGAAAATTATGAGTTTGCTCTCTCTAAACCAGGGGCTTCCGTGGCCGCGGTGGCGGTCCGCATGACAGGCTCTAGAGCTAAAGGGAACCTCAACGTGAGAACTCGCCTCCAGGTTAGGCCCTGAGTAGCCGTGCAGAAAGGGAAGCATGCAGCTCTTTCCAGGAGTTCTTAGTCGCTTTGCTTTAAAGGAAGTACACGTCCGGGGACTCCTAGGCCCCACGGGCGTGCATCATTTTCCCTCCAAGGTCACTGAGTGCCTCCAGACACCTGTGGGCTGGCTAAGCAACGTCGAGGTCCATTGCTTGATTCCCTCGGAGGACCCCTGTGCGTGCCGAGTGCTGGGCAACCACACACTGCGCGTTCCTTGAGGAGCGCTACATGTCCAGAGCCCTCGAACGCCCTCAGGACAACATGGCTGGTGAGTGCGAAGTGCCCAGGAAGACTCTGTCATGGCCCTTGTGTGAGCTGCCATGAGAGAACGCTGTGCTTGGAACACTGTGAGGCCCGCCCTCGTACCTGAAGTCACTCTGCTCGAGGAGAAAGTCGGCATCTTAGCATGCTGTGTGGCTCCCGGCACACCCAGCATGAACCCACGCCTGGAAGTAAGGCCCTGATTTGCCGTGCAGAAGCGGAGGCTTGCTGCAGTTTCCAGGAGGCGGTGGCCTCTGCTCTGCATACCTTGAACGGCAGCACAGCTTTCTGGACACCTGGGAGGCTAGCCGGGGCACCCTGTTCCCGGCAGGAACACTGAGTAACCCCAGGCGCACCTGGGTCTGCTAAGCAACATCCAGGCCCGTAGCCCTTTAGAGCCCCTCTGTGCACGCCGAGCGTAGGGAAACGCACTGCCCTCTCTTTTGGAGCAGCTTGGTTTCCTCAGCACTCGCACACGTTCACGCACACCGTTCTCGCACGTCCCACATGGCGCGGAAGTCTTACGCCTTGCCCTAATCGGAGCTGCGCTCAGAGTAACCCTCGTCTTCGCATTCCATCCAGGACCTCCTGACTGAAGGCACCGTGCCTCCTAGAGGACGGCGGCTTGGGTTCTTACTGCAATTCAAGTCCTGTTCCTTCTTTGGCATTACAGGCAGCCCCAGGCCCAGAGAAGCAGCTACGGCGTTCCTTGGTTGAGACAGTTCGCTGGATGCGGGCCTCCCTACTTCGATAATTTGACTCAGGGAAGGAAACACAGGGTAACCGGTGTCTCTTGGGACTCGTTAGAAACCACAGGGATGTACGCTGAGTGTGCCCATGAAAACGGGGCCCTGCTGGAACTAGCCCAGCTTTCCCATTTTGAGGGCGGCATTCATGCCTGCCTTGACGCTCCCTGACATTCCCGGCTCCCGACAGGCCAGTGAGCCCTGGAAGAATGCTTCGGGGAAAATTATGAGTTTGCTCTCTCTAAACCAGGGGCTTCCGTGGCCGCGGTGGCGGTCCGCATGACAGGCTCTAGAGCTAAAGGGAACCTCAACGTGAGAACTCGCCTCCAGGTTAGGCCCTGAGTAGCCGTGCAGAAAGGGAAGCATGCAGCTCTTTCCAGGAGTTCTTAGTCGCTTTGCTTTTTGTGTGGCTCCCGGCACACCCAGCATGATCCCACGCCTGGAAGTAAGGCCCTGATTTGCCGTGCAGAAGCGGAGGCGTGCTGCAGTTTCCAGGAGGCGGTGGCCTCTGCTCTGCATACCTTGAACGGCAGCACAGCTTTCTGGACACCTGGGAGGCTAGCCGGGGCACCCTGTTCCCGGCAGGAACACTGAGTAACCCCAGGCGCACCTGGGTCTGCTAAGCAACATCCAGGCCCGTAGCCCTTTAGAGCCCCTCTGTGCACGCCGAGCGTAGAGAAACGCACTGCCCTCTCTTTTGGAGCAGCTTGGTTCCCTCAGCCCTCGCACACGTTCACGCACACCTTTCTGGCACGTCCCACATGGCGCGGAGGTCTTACGCGTTGCCCTAATCGGAGCTGCGATCAGAGTAACCCTCGTCTTCGCTTTCCATCCAGGACCTCCTGACTGAAGGCACCGTGCCTCCTAGAGGACGGCGGCTTGGGTTCTTACTGCAATTCAAGTCCTGTTCCTTCTTTGGCACTGCAGGCAGCCCCAGGCCCAGAGGAGCAGCTACGGCGTTCCTTGGTTGAGACAGTTCGCTGGATGCGGGCCTCCTTACTTCGATAAGTTGACTCAGGGAAGGAAACACAGGGTAACCGGTGTCTCTTGGGACTCGTTAGAAACCACAGGGATGTACGCTGAGTGTGCCCATGAAAACGGGGGCCTGCTGGAACTAGCCCTGCTTTCCCATTTTGTGGGAGGCATTCATGCCTGCCTTGACGCTCCCTGACATTCCCGGCTCCCGACAGGCCAGTGAGCCCTGGAAGAATGCTTCGGGGAAAATTATGAGTTTGCTCTCTCTAAACCAGGGGCTTCCGTGGCCGCGGTGGCGGTCCGCATGACAGGCTCTAGAGCTAAAGGGAACCTCAACGTGAGAACTCGCCTCCAGGTTAGGCCCTGAGTAGCCGTGCAGAAAGGGAAGCATGCAGCTCTTTCCAGGAGTTCTTAGTCGCTTTGCTTTTTGTGTGGCTCCCGGCACACCCAGCATGAACCCACTCCTGGAAGTAAGGCCCGGATTTGCCGTGCAGAAGCGGAGGCGTGCTGCAGTTTCCAGGAGGCGGTTGCCTCTGCTCTGCATACCTTGAACGGCATCACAGCTTTCTGGACACCTGGGAGGCTAGACGGGGCACCCTGTTCCCGGCAGGAACACTGAGTAACCCCAGGCGCACCTGGGTCTGCTAAGCAACATCCAGGCCCGTAGCCCTTTAGAGCCCCTCTGTGCACGCCGAGCGTAGAGAAACGCACTGCCCTCTCTTTTGGAGCAGCTTGGTTTCCTCAGCCCTCGCACACGTTCACGCACACCGTTCTCGCACGTCCCACATGGCGCGGAGGTCTTACGCGTTGCCCTAATCGGAGCTGCGATCAGAGTAACCCTCGTCTTCGCTTTCCATCCAGGACCTCCTGACTGAAGGCACCGTGCCTCCTAGAGGACGGCGGCTTGGGTTCTTACTGCAATTCAAGTCCTGTTCCTTCTTTGGCACTGCAGGCAGCCCCAGGCCCAGAGGAGCAGCTACGGCGTTCCTTGGTTGAGACAGTTCGCTGGATGCGGGCCTCCCTACTTCGATAAGTTGACTCAGGGAAGGAAACACAGGGTAACCGGTGCCTCTTGGGACTCGTTAGAAACCACAGGGATGTACGCTGAGTGTGCCCATGAAAACGGGGGCCTGCTGGAACTAGCCCTGCTTTCCCATTTTGAGGGCGGCATTCATGCCTGCCTTGACGCTCCCTGACATTCCCGGCTCCCGACAGGCCAGTGAGCCCTGGAAGAATGCTTCGGGGAAAATTATGAGTTTGCTCTCTCTAAACCAGGGGCTTCCGTGGCCGCGGTGGCGGTCCGCATGACTGGCTCTAGAGCTAAAGGGAACCTCAACGTGAGAACTCGCCTCCAGGTTAGGCCCTGAGTAGCCGTGCAGAAAGGGAAGCATGCAGCTCTTTCCAGGAGTTCTTAGTCGCTTTGCTTTAAAGGAAGTACACGTCCGGGGACTCCTAGGCCCCACGGGCGTGCATCATTTTCCCTCCAAGGTCACTGAGTGCCTCCAGACACCTGTGGGCTGGCTAAGCAACGTCGAGGTCCATTGCTTGATTCCCTCGGAGGACCCCTGTGCGTGCCGAGTGCTGGGCAACCACACACTGCGCGTTCCTTGAGGAGCGCTACATGTCCAGAGCCCTCGAACGCCCTCAGGACAACATGGCTGGTGAGTGCGAAGTGCCCAGGAAGACTCTGTCATGGCCCTTGTGTGAGCTGCCATGAGAGAACGCTGTGCTTGGAACACTGGGAGGCCCGCCCTCGTACCTGAAGTCACTCTGCTCGAGGAGAAAGTCGGCATCTTAGCATGCTGTGTGGCTCCCGGCACACCCAGCATGAACCCACGCCTGGAAGTAAGGCCCTGATTTGCCGTGCAGAAGCGGAGGCTTGCTGCAGTTTCCAGGAGGCGGTGGCCTCTGCTCTGCATACCTTGAACGGCAGCACAGCTTTCTGGACACCTGGGAGGCTAGCCGGGGCACCCTGTTCCCGGCAGGAACACTGAGTAACCCCAGGCGCACCTGGGTCTGCTAAGCAACATCCAGGCCCGTAGCCCTTTAGAGCCCCTCTGTGCACGCCGAGCGTAGGGAAACGCACTGCCCTCTCTTTTGGAGCAGCTTGGTTTCCTCAGCACTCGCACACGTTCACGCACACCGTTCTCGCACGTCCCACATGGCGCGGAAGTCTTACGCCTTGCCCTAATCGGAGCTGCGCTCAGAGTAACCCTCGTCTTCGCATTCCATCCAGGACCTCCTGACTGAAGGCACCGTGCCTCCTAGAGGACGGCGGCTTGGGTTCTTACTGCAATTCAAGTCCTGTTCCTTCTTTGGCACTGCAGGCAGCCCCAGGCCCAGAGGAGCAGCTACGGCGTTCCTTGGTTGAGACAGTTCGCTGGATGCGGGCCTCCCTACTTTGATAAGTTGACTCAGGGAAGGAAACACAGGGTAACCGGTGCCTCTTGGGACTCGTTAGAAACCACAGGGATGTACGCTGAGTGTGCCCATGAAAACGGGGGCCTGCTGGAACTAGCCCTGCTTTCCCATTTTGAGGGCGGCATTCATGCCTGCCTTGACGCTCCCTGACATTCCCGGCTCCCGACAGGCCAGTGAGCCCTGGAAGAATGCTTCGGGGAAAATTATGAGTTTGCTCTCTCTAAACCAGGGGCTTCCGTGGCCGCGGTGGCGGTCCGCATGACAGGCTCTAGAGCTAAAGGGAACCTCAACGTGAGAACTCGCCTCCAGGTTAGGCCCTGAGTAGCCGTGCAGAAAGGGAAGCATGCAGCTCTTTCCAGGAGTTCTTAGTCGCTTTGCTTTTTGTGTGGCTCCCGGCACACCCAGCATGAACCCACTCCTGGAAGTAAGGCCCGGATTTGCCGTGCAGAAGCGGAGGCGTGCTGCAGTTTCCAGGAGGCGGTTGCCTCTGCTCTGCATACCTTGAACGGCATCACAGCTTTCTGGACACCTGGGAGGCTAGCCGGGGCACCCTGTTCCCGGCAGGAACACTGAGTAACCCCAGGCGCACCTGGGTCTGCTAAGCAACATCCAGGCCCGTAGCCCTTTAGAGCCCCTCTGTGCACGCCGAGCGTAGAGAAACGCACTGCCCTCTCTTTTGGAGCAGCTTGGTTCCCTCAGCCCTCGCACACGTTCACGCACACCTTTCTGGCACGTCCCACATGGCGCGGAGGTCTTACGCGTTGCCCTAATCGGAGCTGAGCTCAGAGTAACCCTCGTCTTCGCATTCCATCCAGGACCTCCTGACTGAAGGCACCGTGCCTCCTAGAGGACGGCGGCTTGGGTTCTTACTGCAATTCAAGTCCTGTTCCTTCTTCGGCACTGCAGGCAGCCCCAGGCCCAGAGGAGCAGCTACGGTGTTCCTTGGTTGAGACAGTTCGCTGGATGCGGGCCTCCCTACTTCGATAAGTTGACTCAGGGAAGGAAACACAGGGTAACCGGTGTCTCTTGGGACTCGTTAGAAACCACAGGGATGTACGCTGAGTGTGCCCATGAAAACGGGGGCCTGCTGGAACTAGCCCTGCTTTCCCATTTTGAGGGCGGCATTCATGCCTGCCTTGACGCTCCCTGACATTCCCGGCTCCCGACAGGCCAGTGAGCCCTGGAAGAATGCTTCGGGGAAAATTATGAGTTTGCTCTCTCTAAACCAGGGGCTTCCGTGGCCGCGGTGGCGGTCCGCATGACAGGCTCTAGAGCTAAAGGGAACCTCAACGTGAGAACTCGCCTCCAGGTTAGGCCCTGAGTAGCCGTGCAGAAAGGGAAGCATGCAGCTCTTTCCAGGAGTTCTTAGTCACTTTGCTTTTTGTGTGGCTCCCGGCACACCCAGCATGAACCCACTCCTGGAAGTAAGGCCCTGATTTGCCGTGCAGAAGCGGAGGCGTGCTGCAGTTTCCAGGAGGCGGTTGCCTCTGCTCTGCATACCTTGAACGGCAGCACAGCTTTCTGGACACCTGGGAGGCTAGCCGGGGCACCCTGTTCCCGGCAGGAACACTGAGTAACCCCAGGCGCACCTGGGTCTGCTAAGCAACATCCAGGCCCGTAGCCCTTTAGAGCCCCTCTGTGCACGCCGAGCGTAGAGAAACGCACTGCCCTCTCTTTTGGAGCAGCTTGGTTTCCTCAGCCCTCGCACACGTTCACGCACACCGTTCTCACACGTCCCACATGGCGCGGAGGTCTTACGCGTTGCCCTAATCGGAGCTGCGCTCAGAGTAACCCTCGTCTTCGCATTCCATCCAGGACCTCCTGACTGAAGGCACCGTGCCTCCTAGAGGACGGCGGCTTGGGTTCTTACTGCAATTCAAGTCCTGTTCCTTCTTTGGCATTGCAGGCAGCCCCAGGCCCAGAGGAGCAGCTACGGCGTTCCTTGGTTGAGACAGTTCGCTGGATGCGGGCCTCCCTACTTCGATAAGTTGACTCAGGGAAGGAAACACAGGGTAACCGGTGTCTCTTGGGACTCGTTAGAAACCACAGGGATGTACGCTGAGTGTGCCCATGAAAACGGGGGCCTGCTGGAACTAGCCCTGCTTTCCCATTTTGTGGGAGGCATTCATGCCTGCCTTGACGCTCCCTGACATTCCCGGCTCCCGACAGGCCAGTGAGCCCTGGAAGAATGCTTCGGGGAAAATTATGAGTTTGCTCTCTCTAAACCAGGGGCTTCCGTGGCCGCGGTGGCGGTCCGCATGACAGGCTCTAGAGCTAAAGGGAACCTCAACGTGAGAACTCGCCTCCAGGTTAGGCCCTGAGTAGCCGTGCAGAAAGGGAAGCATGCAGCTCTTTCCAGGAGTTCTTAGTCGCTTTGCTTTTTGTGTGGCTCCCGGCACACCCAGCATGAACCCACTCCTGGAAGTAAGGCCCGGATTTGCCGTGCAGAAGCGGAGGCGTGCTGCAGTTTCCAGGAGGCGGTTGCCTCTGCTCTGCATACCTTGAACGGCATCACAGCTTTCTGGACACCTGGGAGGCTAGCCGGGGCACCCTGTTCCCGGCAGGAACACTGAGTAACCCCAGGCGCACCTGGGTCTGCTAAGCAACATCCAGGCCCGTAGCCCTTTAGAGCCCCTCTGTGCACGCCGAGCGTAGAGAAACGCACTGCCCTCTCTTTTGGAGCAGCTTGGTTCCCTCAGCCCTCGCACACGTTCACGCACACCTTTCTGGCACGTCCCACATGGCGCGGAGGTCTTACGCGTTGCCCTAATCGGAGCTGCGATCAGAGTAACCCTCGTCTTCGCTTTCCATCCAGGACCTCCTGACTGAAGGCACCGTGCCTCCTAGAGGACGGCGGCTTGGGTTCTTACTGCAATTCAAGTCCTGTTCCTTCTTTGGCACTGCAGGCAGCCCCAGGCCCAGAGGAGCAGCTACGGCGTTCCTTGGTTGAGACAGTTCGCTGGATGCGGGCCTCCTTACTTCGATAAGTTGACTCAGGGAAGGAAACACAGGGTAACCGGTGTCTCTTGGGACTCGTTAGAAACCACAGGGATGTACGCTGAGTGTGCCCATGAAAACGGGGGCCTGCTGGAACTAGCCCTGCTTTCCCATTTTGAGGGAGGCATTCATGCCTGCCTTGACGCTCCCTGACATTCCCGGCTCCCGACAGGCCAGTGAGCCCTGGAAGAATGCTTCGGGGAAAATTATGAGTTTGCTCTCTCTAAACCAGGGGCTTCCGTGGCCGCGGTGGCGGTCCGCATGACAGGCTCTAGAGCTAAAGGGAACCTCAACGTGAGAACTCGCCTCCAGGTTAGGCCCTGAGTAGCCGTGCAGAAAGGGAGGCATGCAGCTCTTTCCAGGAGTTCTTAGTCGCTTTGCTTTAAAGGAAGTACACGTCCGGGGACTCCTAGGCCCCACGGGCGTGCATCATTTTCCCTCCAAGGTCACTGAGTGCCTCCAGACAACTGTGGGCCGGCTGAGCAACGTCGAGGTCCATTGCTTGATTCCCTCGGAGGACCCCTGTGCATGCCGAGTGCTGGGCAACCACACACTGCGTGTTCCTTGAGGAGCGCTACATGTCCAGAGCCCTCGAACGCCCTCAGGACAACATGGCTGGTGAGTGCGAAGTGCCCAGGAAGACTCTGTCATGGCCCTTGTGTGAGCTGCCATGAGAGAACGCCGTGCTTGGAACACTGTGAGGCCTGCCCTCGTACCTGAAGTCACTCTGCTCGAGGAGAAAGTCGGCATCTTAGCATGCTGTGTGGCTCCCGGCACACCCAGCATGAACCCACGCCTGGAAGTAAGGCCCTGATTTGCCGTGCAGAAGCGGAGGCGTGCTGCAGTTTCCAGGAGGCGGTGGCCTCTGCTCTGCATACCTTGAACGGCAGCACAGCTTTCTGGACACCTGGGAGGCTAGCCGGGGCACCCTGTTCCCGGCAGGAACACTGAGTAACCCCAGGCGCACCTGGGTCTGCTAAGCAACATCCAGGCCCGTAGCCCTTTAGAGCCCCTCTGTGCACGCCGAGCGTAGGGAAACGCACTGCCCTCTCTTTTGGAGCAGCTTGGTTTCCTCAGCACTCGCACACGTTCACGCACACCGTTCTGGCACGTCCCACATGGCGCGGAGGTCTTACGCGTTGCCCTAATCGGAGCTGAGCTCAGAGTAACCCTCGTCTTCGCATTCCATCCAGGACCTCCTGACTGAAGGCACCGTGCCTCCTAGAGGACGGCGGCTTGGGTTCTTACTGCAATTCAAGTCCTGTTCCTTCTTTGGCACTGCAGGCAGCCCCAGGCCCAGAGGAGCAGCTACGGTGTTTCTTGGTTGAGACAGTTCGCTGGATGCGGGCCTCCCTACTTCGATAAGTTGACTCAGGGAAGGAAACACAGGGTAACCGGTGTCTCTTGGGACTCGTTAGAAACCACAGGGATGTACGCTGAGTGTGCCCATGAAAACGGGGGCCTGCTGGAACTAGCCCTGCTTTCCCATTTTGAGGGCGGCATTCATGCCTGCCTTGACGCTCGCTGACATTCCCGGCTCCCGACAGGCCAGTGAGCCCTGGAAGAATGCTTCGGGGAAAATTATGAGTTTGCTCTCTCTAAACCAGGGGCTTCCGTGGCCGCGGTGGCGGTCCGCATGACAGGCTCTAGAGCTAAAGGGAACCTCAACGTGAGAACTCGCCTCCAGGTTAGGCCCTGAGTAGCCGTGCAGAAAGAGAAGCATGCAGCTCTTTCCAGGAGTTCTTAGTCGCTTTGCTTTTTGTGTGGCTCCCGGCACACCCAGCATGAACCCACTCCTGGAAGTAAGGCCCTGATTTGCCGTGCAGAAGCGGAGGCGTGCTGCAGTTTCCAGGAGGCGGTGGCCTCTGCTCTGCATACCTTGAACGGCAGCACAGCTTTCTGGACACCTGGGAGGCTAGCCGGGGCACCCTGTTCCCGGCAGGAACACTGAGTAACCCCAGGCGCACCTGGGTCTGCTAAGCAACATCCAGGCCCGTAGCCCTTTAGAGCCCCTCTGTGCACGCCGAGCGTAGAGAAACGCACTGCCCTCTCTTTTGGAGCAGCTTGGTTTCCTCAGCCCTCGCACACGTTCACGCACACCGTTCTCGCACGTCCCACATGGCGCGGAGGTCTTACGCGTTGCCCTAATCGGAGCTGCGATCAGAGTAACCCTCGTCTTCGCTTTCCATCCAGGACCTCCTGACTGAAGGCACCGTGCCTCCTAGAGGACGGCGGCTTGGGTTCTTACTGCAATTCAAGTCCTGTTCCTTCTTTGGCACTGCAGGCAGCCCCAGGCCCAGAGGAGCAGCTACGGCGTTCCTTGGTTGAGACAGTTCGCTGGATGCGGGCCTCCCTACTTCGATAAGTTGACTCAGGGAAGGAAACACAGGGTAACCGGTGCCTCTTGGGACTCGTTAGAAACCACAGGGATGTACGCTGAGTGTGCCCATGAAAACGGGGGCCTGCTGGAACTAGCCCTGCTTTCCCATTTTGAGGGCGGCATTCATGCCTGCCTTGACGCTCCCTGACATTCCCGGCTCCCGACAGGCCAGTGAGCCCTGGAAGAATGCTTCGGGGAAAATTATGAGTTTGCTCTCTCTAAACCAGGGGCTTCCGTGGCCGCGGTGGCGGTCCGCATGACAGGCTCTAGAGCTAAAGGGAACCTCAACGTGAGAACTCGCCTCCAGGTTAGGCCCTGAGTAGCCGTGCAGAAAGGGAAGCATGCAGCTCTTTCCAGGAGTTCTTAGTCGCTTTGCTTTAAAGGAAGTACACGTCCGGGGACTCCTAGGCCCCACGGGCGTGCATCATTTTCCCTCCAAGGTCACTGAGTGCCTCCAGACACCTGTGGGCTGGCTAAGCAACGTCGAGGTCCATTGCTTGATTCCCTCGGAGGACCCCTGTGCGTGCCGAGTGCTGGGCAACCACACACTGCGCGTTCCTTGAGGAGCGCTACATGTCCAGAGCCCTCGAACGCCCTCAGGACAACATGGCTGGTGAGTGCGAAGTGCCCAGGAAGACTCTGTCATGGCCCTTGTGTGAGCTGCCATGAGAGAACGCTGTGCTTGGAACACTGTGAGGCCCGCCCTCGTACCTGAAGTCACTCTGCTCGAGGAGAAAGTCGGCATCTTAGCATGCTGTGTGGCTCCCGGCACACCCAGCATGAACCCACGCCTGGAAGTAAGGCCCTGATTTGCCGTGCAGAAGCGGAGGCTTGCTGCAGTTTCCAGGAGGCGGTGGCCTCTGCTCTGCATACCTTGAACGGCAGCACAGCTTTCTGGACACCTGGGAGGCTAGCCGGGGCACCCTGTTCCCGGCAGGAACACTGAGTAACCCCAGGCGCACCTGGGTCTGCTAAGCAACATCCAGGCCCGTAGCCCTTTAGAGCCCCTCTGTGCACGCCGAGCGTAGGGAAACGCACTGCCCTCTCTTTTGGAGCAGCTTGGTTTCCTCAGCACTCGCACACGTTCACGCACACCGTTCTCGCACGTCCCACATGGCGCGGAAGTCTTACGCCTTGCCCTAATCGGAGCTGCGCTCAGAGTAACCCTCGTCTTCGCATTCCATCCAGGACCTCCTGACTGAAGGCACCGTGCCTCCTAGAGGACGGCGGCTTGGGTTCTTACTGCAATTCAAGTCCTGTTCCTTCTTTGGCATTACAGGCAGCCCCAGGCCCAGAGAAGCAGCTACGGCGTTCCTTGGTTGAGACAGTTCGCTGGATGCGGGCCTCCCTACTTCGATAATTTGACTCAGGGAAGGAAACACAGGGTAACCGGTGTCTCTTGGGACTCGTTAGAAACCACAGGGATGTACGCTGAGTGTGCCCATGAAAACGGGGCCCTGCTGGAACTAGCCCAGCTTTCCCATTTTGAGGGCGGCATTCATGCCTGCCTTGACGCTCCCTGACATTCCCGGCTCCCGACAGGCCAGTGAGCCCTGGAAGAATGCTTCGGGGAAAATTATGAGTTTGCTCTCTCTAAACCAGGGGCTTCCGTGGCCGCGGTGGCGGTCCGCATGACAGGCTCTAGAGCTAAAGGGAACCTCAACGTGAGAACTCGCCTCCAGGTTAGGCCCTGAGTAGCCGTGCAGAAAGGGAAGCATGCAGCTCTTTCCAGGAGTTCTTAGTCGCTTTGCTTTTTGTGTGGCTCCCGGCACACCCAGCATGATCCCACGCCTGGAAGTAAGGCCCTGATTTGCCGTGCAGAAGCGGAGGCGTGCTGCAGTTTCCAGGAGGCGGTGGCCTCTGCTCTGCATACCTTGAACGGCAGCACAGCTTTCTGGACACCTGGGAGGCTAGCCGGGGCACCCTGTTCCCGGCAGGAACACTGAGTAACCCCAGGCGCACCTGGGTCTGCTAAGCAACATCCAGGCCCGTAGCCCTTTAGAGCCCCTCTGTGCACGCCGAGCGTAGAGAAACGCACTGCCCTCTCTTTTGGAGCAGCTTGGTTCCCTCAGCCCTCGCACACGTTCACGCACACCTTTCTGGCACGTCCCACATGGCGCGGAGGTCTTACGCGTTGCCCTAATCGGAGCTGCGATCAGAGTAACCCTCGTCTTCGCTTTCCATCCAGGACCTCCTGACTGAAGGCACCGTGCCTCCTAGAGGACGGCGGCTTGGGTTCTTACTGCAATTCAAGTCCTGTTCCTTCTTTGGCACTGCAGGCAGCCCCAGGCCCAGAGGAGCAGCTACGGCGTTCCTTGGTTGAGACAGTTCGCTGGATGCGGGCCTCCTTACTTCGATAAGTTGACTCAGGGAAGGAAACACAGGGTAACCGGTGTCTCTTGGGACTCGTTAGAAACCACAGGGATGTACGCTGAGTGTGCCCATGAAAACGGGGGCCTGCTGGAACTAGCCCTGCTTTCCCATTTTGTGGGAGGCATTCATGCCTGCCTTGACGCTCCCTGACATTCCCGGCTCCCGACAGGCCAGTGAGCCCTGGAAGAATGCTTCGGGGAAAATTATGAGTTTGCTCTCTCTAAACCAGGGGCTTCCGTGGCCGCGGTGGCGGTCCGCATGACAGGCTCTAGAGCTAAAGGGAACCTCAACGTGAGAACTCGCCTCCAGGTTAGGCCCTGAGTAGCCGTGCAGAAAGGGAAGCATGCAGCTCTTTCCAGGAGTTCTTAGTCGCTTTGCTTTTTGTGTGGCTCCCGGCACACCCAGCATGAACCCACTCCTGGAAGTAAGGCCCGGATTTGCCGTGCAGAAGCGGAGGCGTGCTGCAGTTTCCAGGAGGCGGTTGCCTCTGCTCTGCATACCTTGAACGGCATCACAGCTTTCTGGACACCTGGGAGGCTAGCCGGGGCACCCTGTTCCCGGCAGGAACACTGAGTAACCCCAGGCGCACCTGGGTCTGCTAAGCAACATCCAGGCCCGTAGCCCTTTAGAGCCCCTCTGTGCACGCCGAGCGTAGAGAAACGCACTGCCCTCTCTTTTGGAGCAGCTTGGTTTCCTCAGCCCTCGCACACGTTCACGCACACCGTTCTCGCACGTCCCACATGGCGCGGAGGTCTTACGCGTTGCCCTAATCGGAGCTGCGATCAGAGTAACCCTCGTCTTCGCTTTCCATCCAGGACCTCCTGACTGAAGGCACCGTGCCTCCTAGAGGACGGCGGCTTGGGTTCTTACTGCAATTCAAGTCCTGTTCCTTCTTTGGCACTGCAGGCAGCCCCAGGCCCAGAGGAGCAGCTACGGCGTTCCTTGGTTGAGACAGTTCGCTGGATGCGGGCCTCCCTACTTCGATAAGTTGACTCAGGGAAGGAAACACAGGGTAACCGGTGCCTCTTGGGACTCGTTAGAAACCACAGGGATGTACGCTGAGTGTGCCCATGAAAACGGGGGCCTGCTGGAACTAGCCCTGCTTTCCCATTTTGAGGGCGGCATTCATGCCTGCCTTGACGCTCCCTGACATTCCCGGCTCCCGACAGGCCAGTGAGCCCTGGAAGAATGCTTCGGGGAAAATTATGAGTTTGCTCTCTCTAAACCAGGGGCTTCCGTGGCCGCGGTGGCGGTCCGCATGACTGGCTCTAGAGCTAAAGGGAACCTCAACGTGAGAACTCGCCTCCAGGTTAGGCCCTGAGTAGCCGTGCAGAAAGGGAAGCATGCAGCTCTTTCCAGGAGTTCTTAGTCGCTTTGCTTTAAAGGAAGTACACGTCCGGGGACTCCTAGGCCCCACGGGCGTGCATCATTTTCCCTCCAAGGTCACTGAGTGCCTCCAGACACCTGTGGGCTGGCTAAGCAACGTCGAGGTCCATTGCTTGATTCCCTCGGAGGACCCCTGTGCGTGCCGAGTGCTGGGCAACCACACACTGCGCGTTCCTTGAGGAGCGCTACATGTCCAGAGCCCTCGAACGCCCTCAGGACAACATGGCTGGTGAGTGCGAAGTGCCCAGGAAGACTCTGTCATGGCCCTTGTGTGAGCTGCCATGAGAGAACGCTGTGCTTGGAACACTGGGAGGCCCGCCCTCGTACCTGAAGTCACTCTGCTCGAGGAGAAAGTCGGCATCTTAGCATGCTGTGTGGCTCCCGGCACACCCAGCATGAACCCACGCCTGGAAGTAAGGCCCTGATTTGCCGTGCAGAAGCGGAGGCTTGCTGCAGTTTCCAGGAGGCGGTGGCCTCTGCTCTGCATACCTTGAACGGCAGCACAGCTTTCTGGACACCTGGGAGGCTAGCCGGGGCACCCTGTTCCCGGCAGGAACACTGAGTAACCCCAGGCGCACCTGGGTCTGCTAAGCAACATCCAGGCCCGTAGCCCTTTAGAGCCCCTCTGTGCACGCCGAGCGTAGGGAAACGCACTGCCCTCTCTTTTGGAGCAGCTTGGTTTCCTCAGCACTCGCACACGTTCACGCACACCGTTCTCGCACGTCCCACATGGCGCGGAAGTCTTACGCCTTGCCCTAATCGGAGCTGCGCTCAGAGTAACCCTCGTCTTCGCATTCCATCCAGGACCTCCTGACTGAAGGCACCGTGCCTCCTAGAGGACGGCGGCTTGGGTTCTTACTGCAATTCAAGTCCTGTTCCTTCTTTGGCACTGCAGGCAGCCCCAGGCCCAGAGGAGCAGCTACGGCGTTCCTTGGTTGAGACAGTTCGCTGGATGCGGGCCTCCCTACTTTGATAAGTTGACTCAGGGAAGGAAACACAGGGTAACCGGTGCCTCTTGGGACTCGTTAGAAACCACAGGGATGTACGCTGAGTGTGCCCATGAAAACGGGGGCCTGCTGGAACTAGCCCTGCTTTCCCATTTTGAGGGCGGCATTCATGCCTGCCTTGACGCTCCCTGACATTCCCGGCTCCCGACAGGCCAGTGAGCCCTGGAAGAATGCTTCGGGGAAAATTATGAGTTTGCTCTCTCTAAACCAGGGGCTTCCGTGGCCGCGGTGGCGGTCCGCATGACAGGCTCTAGAGCTAAAGGGAACCTCAACGTGAGAACTCGCCTCCAGGTTAGGCCCTGAGTAGCCGTGCAGAAAGGGAAGCATGCAGCTCTTTCCAGGAGTTCTTAGTCGCTTTGCTTTTTGTGTGGCTCCCGGCACACCCAGCATGAACCCACTCCTGGAAGTAAGGCCCGGATTTGCCGTGCAGAAGCGGAGGCGTGCTGCAGTTTCCAGGAGGCGGTTGCCTCTGCTCTGCATACCTTGAACGGCATCACAGCTTTCTGGACACCTGGGAGGCTAGCCGGGGCACCCTGTTCCCGGCAGGAACACTGAGTAACCCCAGGCGCACCTGGGTCTGCTAAGCAACATCCAGGCCCGTAGCCCTTTAGAGCCCCTCTGTGCACGCCGAGCGTAGAGAAACGCACTGCCCTCTCTTTTGGAGCAGCTTGGTTCCCTCAGCCCTCGCACACGTTCACGCACACCTTTCTGGCACGTCCCACATGGCGCGGAGGTCTTACGCGTTGCCCTAATCGGAGCTGAGCTCAGAGTAACCCTCGTCTTCGCATTCCATTCAGGACCTCCTGACTGAAGGCACCGTGCCTCCTAGAGGACGGCGGCTTGGGTTCTTACTGCAATTCAAGTCCTGTTCCTTCTTCGGCACTGCAGGCAGCCCCAGGCCCAGAGGAGCAGCTACGGTGTTCCTTGGTTGAGACAGTTCGCTGGATGCGGGCCTCCCTACTTCGATAAGTTGACTCAGGGAAGGAAACACAGGGTAACCGGTGTCTCTTGGGACTCGTTAGAAACCACAGGGATGTACGCTGAGTGTGCCCATGAAAACGGGGGCCTGCTGGAACTAGCCCTGCTTTCCCATTTTGAGGGCGGCATTCATGCCTGCCTTGACGCTCCCTGACATTCCCGGCTCCCGACAGGCCAGTGAGCCCTGGAAGAATGCTTCGGGGAAAATTATGAGTTTGCTCTCTCTAAACCAGGGGCTTCCGTGGCCGCGGTGGCGGTCCGCATGACAGGCTCTAGAGCTAAAGGGAACCTCAACGTGAGAACTCGCCTCCAGGTTAGGCCCTGAGTAGCCGTGCAGAAAGGGAAGCATGCAGCTCTTTCCAGGAGTTCTTAGTCACTTTGCTTTTTGTGTGGCTCCCGGCACACCCAGCATGAACCCACTCCTGGAAGTAAGGCCCTGATTTGCCGTGCAGAAGCGGAGGCGTGCTGCAGTTTCCAGGAGGCGGTTGCCTCTGCTCTGCATACCTTGAACGGCAGCACAGCTTTCTGGACACCTGGGAGGCTAGCCGGGGCACCCTGTTCCCGGCAGGAACACTGAGTAACCCCAGGCGCACCTGGGTCTGCTAAGCAACATCCAGGCCCGTAGCCCTTTAGAGCCCCTCTGTGCACGCCGAGCGTAGAGAAACGCACTGCCCTCTCTTTTGGAGCAGCTTGGTTTCCTCAGCCCTCGCACACGTTCACGCACACCGTTCTCACACGTCCCACATGGCGCGGAGGTCTTACGCGTTGCCCTAATCGGAGCTGCGCTCAGAGTAACCCTCGTCTTCGCATTCCATCCAGGACCTCCTGACTGAAGGCACCGTGCCTCCTAGAGGACGGCGGCTTGGGTTCTTACTGCAATTCAAGTCCTGTTCCTTCTTTGGCATTGCAGGCAGCCCCAGGCCCAGAGGAGCAGCTACGGCGTTCCTTGGTTGAGACAGTTCGCTGGATGCGGGCCTCCCTACTTCGATAAGTTGACTCAGGGAAGGAAACACAGGGTAACCGGTGTCTCTTGGGACTCGTTAGAAACCACAGGGATGTACGCTGAGTGTGCCCATGAAAACGGGGGCCTGCTGGAACTAGCCCTGCTTTCCCATTTTGTGGGAGGCATTCATGCCTGCCTTGACGCTCCCTGACATTCCCGGCTCCCGACAGGCCAGTGAGCCCTGGAAGAATGCTTCGGGGAAAATTATGAGTTTGCTCTCTCTAAACCAGGGGCTTCCGTGGCCGCGGTGGCGGTCCGCATGACAGGCTCTAGAGCTAAAGGGAACCTCAACGTGAGAACTCGCCTCCAGGTTAGGCCCTGAGTAGCCGTGCAGAAAGGGAAGCATGCAGCTCTTTCCAGGAGTTCTTAGTCGCTTTGCTTTTTGTGTGGCTCCCGGCACACCCAGCATGAACCCACTCCTGGAAGTAAGGCCCGGATTTGCCGTGCAGAAGCGGAGGCGTGCTGCAGTTTCCAGGAGGCGGTTGCCTCTGCTCTGCATACCTTGAACGGCATCACAGCTTTCTGGACACCTGGGAGGCTAGCCGGGGCACCCTGTTCCCGGCAGGAACACTGAGTAACCCCAGGCGCACCTGGGTCTGCTAAGCAACATCCAGGCCCGTAGCCCTTTAGAGCCCCTCTGTGCACGCCGAGCGTAGAGAAACGCACTGCCCTCTCTTTTGGAGCAGCTTGGTTCCCTCAGCCCTCGCACACGTTCACGCACACCTTTCTGGCACGTCCCACATGGCGCGGAGGTCTTACGCGTTGCCCTAATCGGAGCTGCGATCAGAGTAACCCTCGTCTTCGCTTTCCATCCAGGACCTCCTGACTGAAGGCACCGTGCCTCCTAGAGGACGGCGGCTTGGGTTCTTACTGCAATTCAAGTCCTGTTCCTTCTTTGGCACTGCAGGCAGCCCCAGGCCCAGAGGAGCAGCTACGGCGTTCCTTGGTTGAGACAGTTCGCTGGATGCGGGCCTCCTTACTTCGATAAGTTGACTCAGGGAAGGAAACACAGGGTAACCGGTGTCTCTTGGGACTCGTTAGAAACCACAGGGATGTACGCTGAGTGTGCCCATGAAAACGGGGGCCTGCTGGAACTAGCCCTGCTTTCCCATTTTGAGGGAGGCATTCATGCCTGCCTTGACGCTCCCTGACATTCCCGGCTCCCGACAGGCCAGTGAGCCCTGGAAGAATGCTTCGGGGAAAATTATGAGTTTGCTCTCTCTAAACCAGGGGCTTCCGTGGCCGCGGTGGCGGTCCGCATGACAGGCTCTAGAGCTAAAGGGAACCTCAACGTGAGAACTCGCCTCCAGGTTAGGCCCTGAGTAGCCGTGCAGAAAGGGAGGCATGCAGCTCTTTCCAGGAGTTCTTAGTCGCTTTGCTTTAAAGGAAGTACACGTCCGGGGACTCCTAGGCCCCACGGGCGTGCATCATTTTCCCTCCAAGGTCACTGAGTGCCTCCAGACAACTGTGGGCCGGCTGAGCAACGTCGAGGTCCATTGCTTGATTCCCTCGGAGGACCCCTGTGCATGCCGAGTGCTGGGCAACCACACACTGCGTGTTCCTTGAGGAGCGCTACATGTCCAGAGCCCTCGAACGCCCTCAGGACAACATGGCTGGTGAGTGCGAAGTGCCCAGGAAGACTCTGTCATGGCCCTTGTGTGAGCTGCCATGAGAGAACGCCGTGCTTGGAACACTGTGAGGCCTGCCCTCGTACCTGAAGTCACTCTGCTCGAGGAGAAAGTCGGCATCTTAGCATGCTGTGTGGCTCCCGGCACACCCAGCATGAACCCACGCCTGGAAGTAAGGCCCTGATTTGCCGTGCAGAAGCGGAGGCGTGCTGCAGTTTCCAGGAGGCGGTGGCCTCTGCTCTGCATACCTTGAACGGCAGCACAGCTTTCTGGACACCTGGGAGGCTAGCCGGGGCACCCTGTTCCCGGCAGGAACACTGAGTAACCCCAGGCGCACCTGGGTCTGCTAAGCAACATCCAGGCCCGTAGCCCTTTAGAGCCCCTCTGTGCACGCCGAGCGTAGGGAAACGCACTGCCCTCTCTTTTGGAGCAGCTTGGTTTCCTCAGCACTCGCACACGTTCACGCACACCGTTCTGGCACGTCCCACATGGCGCGGAGGTCTTACGCGTTGCCCTAATCGGAGCTGAGCTCAGAGTAACCCTCGTCTTCGCATTCCATCCAGGACCTCCTGACTGAAGGCACCGTGCCTCCTAGAGGACGGCGGCTTGGGTTCTTACTGCAATTCAAGTCCTGTTCCTTCTTTGGCACTGCAGGCAGCCCCAGGCCCAGAGGAGCAGCTACGGTGTTCCTTGGTTGAGACAGTTCGCTGGATGCGGGCCTCCCTACTTCGATAAGTTGACTCAGGGAAGGAAACACAGGGTAACCGGTGTCTCTTGGGACTCGTTAGAAACCACAGGGATGTACGCTGAGTGTGCCCATGAAAACGGGGGCCTGCTGGAACTAGCCCTGCTTTCCCATTTTGAGGGCGGCATTCATGCCTGCCTTGACGCTCGCTGACATTCCCGGCTCCCGACAGGCCAGTGAGCCCTGGAAGAATGCTTCGGGGAAAATTATGAGTTTGCTCTCTCTAAACCAGGGGCTTCCGTGGCCGCGGTGGCGGTCCGCATGACAGGCTCTAGAGCTAAAGGGAACCTCAACGTGAGAACTCGCCTCCAGGTTAGGCCCTGAGTAGCCGTGCAGAAAGAGAAGCATGCAGCTCTTTCCAGGAGTTCTTAGTCGCTTTGCTTTTTGTGTGGCTCCCGGCACACCCAGCATGAACCCACTCCTGGAAGTAAGGCCCTGATTTGCCGTGCAGAAGCGGAGGCGTGCTGCAGTTTCCAGGAGGCGGTGGCCTCTGCTCTGCATACCTTGAACGGCAGCACAGCTTTCTGGACACCTGGGAGGCTAGCCGGGGCACCCTGTTCCCGGCAGGAACACTGAGTAACCCCAGGCGCACCTGGGTCTGCTAAGCAACATCCAGGCCCGTAGCCCTTTAGAGCCCCTCTGTGCACGCCGAGCGTAGAGAAACGCACTGCCCTCTCTTTTGGAGCAGCTTGGTTTCCTCAGCCCTCGCACACGTTCACGCACACCGTTCTCGCACGTCCCACATGGCGCGGAGGTCTTACGCGTTGCCCTAATCGGAGCTGCGATCAGAGTAACCCTCGTCTTCGCTTTCCATCCAGGACCTCCTGACTGAAGGCACCGTGCCTCCTAGAGGACGGCGGCTTGGGTTCTTACTGCAATTCAAGTCCTGTTCCTTCTTTGGCACTGCAGGCAGCCCCAGGCCCAGAGGAGCAGCTACGGCGTTCCTTGGTTGAGACAGTTCGCTGGATGCGGGCCTCCCTACTTCGATAAGTTGACTCAGGGAAGGAAACACAGGGTAACCGGTGCCTCTTGGGACTCGTTAGAAACCACAGGGATGTACGCTGAGTGTGCCCATGAAAACGGGGGCCTGCTGGAACTAGCCCTGCTTTCCCATTTTGAGGGCGGCATTCATGCCTGCCTTGACGCTCCCTGACATTCCCGGCTCCCGACAGGCCAGTGAGCCCTGGAAGAATGCTTCGGGGAAAATTATGAGTTTGCTCTCTCTAAACCAGGGGCTTCCGTGGCCGCGGTGGCGGTCCGCATGACAGGCTCTAGAGCTAAAGGGAACCTCAACGTGAGAACTCGCCTCCAGGTTAGGCCCTGAGTAGCCGTGCAGAAAGGGAAGCATGCAGCTCTTTCCAGGAGTTCTTAGTCGCTTTGCTTTAAAGGAAGTACACGTCCGGGGACTCCTAGGCCCCACGGGCGTGCATCATTTTCCCTCCAAGGTCACTGAGTGCCTCCAGACACCTGTGGGCTGGCTAAGCAACGTCGAGGTCCATTGCTTGATTCCCTCGGAGGACCCCTGTGCGTGCCGAGTGCTGGGCAACCACACACTGCGCGTTCCTTGAGGAGCGCTACATGTCCAGAGCCCTCGAACGCCCTCAGGACAACATGGCTGGTGAGTGCGAAGTGCCCAGGAAGACTCTGTCATGGCCCTTGTGTGAGCTGCCATGAGAGAACGCTGTGCTTGGAACACTGTGAGGCCCGCCCTCGTACCTGAAGTCACTCTGCTCGAGGAGAAAGTCGGCATCTTAGCATGCTGTGTGGCTCCCGGCACACCCAGCATGAACCCACGCCTGGAAGTAAGGCCCTGATTTGCCGTGCAGAAGCGGAGGCTTGCTGCAGTTTCCAGGAGGCGGTGGCCTCTGCTCTGCATACCTTGAACGGCAGCACAGCTTTCTGGACACCTGGGAGGCTAGCCGGGGCACCCTGTTCCCGGCAGGAACACTGAGTAACCCCAGGCGCACCTGGGTCTGCTAAGCAACATCCAGGCCCGTAGCCCTTTAGAGCCCCTCTGTGCACGCCGAGCGTAGGGAAACGCACTGCCCTCTCTTTTGGAGCAGCTTGGTTTCCTCAGCACTCGCACACGTTCACGCACACCGTTCTCGCACGTCCCACATGGCGCGGAAGTCTTACGCCTTGCCCTAATCGGAGCTGCGCTCAGAGTAACCCTCGTCTTCGCATTCCATCCAGGACCTCCTGACTGAAGGCACCGTGCCTCCTAGAGGACGGCGGCTTGGGTTCTTACTGCAATTCAAGTCCTGTTCCTTCTTTGGCATTACAGGCAGCCCCAGGCCCAGAGAAGCAGCTACGGCGTTCCTTGGTTGAGACAGTTCGCTGGATGCGGGCCTCCCTACTTCGATAAGTTGACTCAGGGAAGGAAACACAGGGTAACCGGTGTCTCTTGGGACTCGTTAGAAACCACAGGGATGTACGCTGAGTGTGCCCATGAAAACGGGGGCCTGCTGGAACTAGCCCTGCTTTCCCATTTTGAGGGCGGCATTCATGCCTGCCTTGACGCTCCCTGACATTCCCGGCTCCCGACAGGCCAGTGAGCCCTGGAAGAATGCTTCGGGGAAAATTATGAGTTTGCTCTCTCTAAACCAGGGGCTTCCGTGGCCGCGGTGGCGGTCCGCATGACAGGCTCTAGAGCTAAAGGGAACCTCAACGTGAGAACTCGCCTCCAGGTTAGGCCCTGAGTAGCCGTGCAGAAAGGGAAGCATGCAGCTCTTTCCAGGAGTTCTTAGTCACTTTGCTTTTTGTGTGGCTCCCGGCACACCCAGCATGAACCCACTCCTGGAAGTAAGGCCCTGATTTGCCGTGCAGAAGCGGAGGCGTGCTGCAGTTTCCAGGAGGCGGTTGCCTCTGCTCTGCATACCTTGAACGGCAGCACAGCTTTCTGGACACCTGGGAGGCTAGCCGGGGCACCCTGTTCCCGGCAGGAACACTGAGTAACCCCAGGCGCACCTGGGTCTGCTAAGCAACATCCAGGCCCGTAGCCCTTTAGAGCCCCTCTGTGCACGCCGAGCGTAGAGAAACGCACTGCCCTCTCTTTTGGAGCAGCTTGGTTTCCTCAGCCCTCGCACACGTTCACGCACACCGTTCTCACACGTCCCACATGGCGCGGAGGTCTTACGCGTTGCCCTAATCGGAGCTGCGCTCAGAGTAACCCTCGTCTTCGCATTCCATCCAGGACCTCCTGACTGAAGGCACCGTGCCTCCTAGAGGACGGCGGCTTGGGTTCTTACTGCAATTCAAGTCCTGTTCCTTCTTTGGCATTGCAGGCAGCCCCAGGCCCAGAGGAGCAGCTACGGCGTTCCTTGGTTGAGACAGTTCGCTGGATGCGGGCCTCCCTACTTCGATAAGTTGACTCAGGGAAGGAAACACAGGGTAACCGGTGTCTCTTGGGACTCGTTAGAAACCACAGGGATGTACGCTGAGTGTGCCCATGAAAACGGGGGCCTGCTGGAACTAGCCCTGCTTTCCCATTTTGTGGGAGGCATTCATGCCTGCCTTGACGCTCCCTGACATTCCCGGCTCCCGACAGGCCAGTGAGCCCTGGAAGAATGCTTCGGGGAAAATTATGAGTTTGCTCTCTCTAAACCAGGGGCTTCCGTGGCCGCGGTGGCGGTCCGCATGACAGGCTCTAGAGCTAAAGGGAACCTCAACGTGAGAACTCGCCTCCAGGTTAGGCCCTGAGTAGCCGTGCAGAAAGGGAAGCATGCAGCTCTTTCCAGGAGTTCTTAGTCGCTTTGCTTTTTGTGTGGCTCCCGGCACACCCAGCATGAACCCACTCCTGGAAGTAAGGCCCGGATTTGCCGTGCAGAAGCGGAGGCGTGCTGCAGTTTCCAGGAGGCGGTTGCCTCTGCTCTGCATACCTTGAACGGCATCACAGCTTTCTGGACACCTGGGAGGCTAGCCGGGGCACCCTGTTCCCGGCAGGAACACTGAGTAACCCCAGGCGCACCTGGGTCTGCTAAGCAACATCCAGGCCCGTAGCCCTTTAGAGCCCCTCTGTGCACGCCGAGCGTAGAGAAACGCACTGCCCTCTCTTTTGGAGCAGCTTGGTTCCCTCAGCCCTCGCACACGTTCACGCACACCTTTCTGGCACGTCCCACATGGCGCGGAGGTCTTACGCGTTGCCCTAATCGGAGCTGCGATCAGAGTAACCCTCGTCTTCGCTTTCCATCCAGGACCTCCTGACTGAAGGCACCGTGCCTCCTAGAGGACGGCGGCTTGGGTTCTTACTGCAATTCAAGTCCTGTTCCTTCTTTGGCACTGCAGGCAGCCCCAGGCCCAGAGGAGCAGCTACGGCGTTCCTTGGTTGAGACAGTTCGCTGGATGCGGGCCTCCTTACTTCGATAAGTTGACTCAGGGAAGGAAACACAGGGTAACCGGTGTCTCTTGGGACTCGTTAGAAACCACAGGGATGTACGCTGAGTGTGCCCATGAAAACGGGGGCCTGCTGGAACTAGCCCTGCTTTCCCATTTTGAGGGAGGCATTCATGCCTGCCTTGACGCTCCCTGACATTCCCGGCTCCCGACAGGCCAGTGAGCCCTGGAAGAATGCTTCGGGGAAAATTATGAGTTTGCTCTCTCTAAACCAGGGGCTTCCGTGGCCGCGGTGGCGGTCCGCATGACAGGCTCTAGAGCTAAAGGGAACCTCAACGTGAGAACTCGCCTCCAGGTTAGGCCCTGAGTAGCCGTGCAGAAAGGGAGGCATGCAGCTCTTTCCAGGAGTTCTTAGTCGCTTTGCTTTAAAGGAAGTACACGTCCGGGGACTCCTAGGCCCCACGGGCGTGCATCATTTTCCCTCCAAGGTCACTGAGTGCCTCCAGACAACTGTGGGCCGGCTGAGCAACGTCGAGGTCCATTGCTTGATTCCCTCGGAGGACCCCTGTGCATGCCGAGTGCTGGGCAACCACACACTGCGTGTTCCTTGAGGAGCGCTACATGTCCAGAGCCCTCGAACGCCCTCAGGACAACATGGCTGGTGAGTGCGAAGTGCCCAGGAAGACTCTGTCATGGCCCTTGTGTGAGCTGCCATGAGAGAACGCCGTGCTTGGAACACTGTGAGGCCTGCCCTCGTACCTGAAGTCACTCTGCTCGAGGAGAAAGTCGGCATCTTAGCATGCTGTGTGGCTCCCGGCACACCCAGCATGAACCCACGCCTGGAAGTAAGGCCCTGATTTGCCGTGCAGAAGCGGAGGCGTGCTGCAGTTTCCAGGAGGCGGTGGCCTCTGCTCTGCATACCTTGAACGGCAGCACAGCTTTCTGGACACCTGGGAGGCTAGCCGGGGCACCCTGTTCCCGGCAGGAACACTGAGTAACCCCAGGCGCACCTGGGTCTGCTAAGCAACATCCAGGCCCGTAGCCCTTTAGAGCCCCTCTGTGCACGCCGAGCGTAGGGAAACGCACTGCCCTCTCTTTTGGAGCAGCTTGGTTTCCTCAGCACTCGCACACGTTCACGCACACCGTTCTGGCACGTCCCACATGGCGCGGAGGTCTTACGCGTTGCCCTAATCGGAGCTGAGCTCAGAGTAACCCTCGTCTTCGCATTCCATCCAGGACCTCCTGACTGAAGGCACCGTGCCTCCTAGAGGACGGCGGCTTGGGTTCTTACTGCAATTCAAGTCCTGTTCCTTCTTTGGCACTGCAGGCAGCCCCAGGCCCAGAGGAGCAGCTACGGTGTTCCTTGGTTGAGACAGTTCGCTGGATGCGGGCCTCCCTACTTCGATAAGTTGACTCAGGGAAGGAAACACAGGGTAACCGGTGTCTCTTGGGACTCGTTAGAAACCACAGGGATGTACGCTGAGTGTGCCCATGAAAACGGGGGCCTGCTGGAACTAGCCCTGCTTTCCCATTTTGAGGGCGGCATTCATGCCTGCCTTGACGCTCGCTGACATTCCCGGCTCCCGACAGGCCAGTGAGCCCTGGAAGAATGCTTCGGGGAAAATTATGAGTTTGCTCTCTCTAAACCAGGGGCTTCCGTGGCCGCGGTGGCGGTCCGCATGACAGGCTCTAGAGCTAAAGGGAACCTCAACGTGAGAACTCGCCTCCAGGTTAGGCCCTGAGTAGCCGTGCAGAAAGAGAAGCATGCAGCTCTTTCCAGGAGTTCTTAGTCGCTTTGCTTTTTGTGTGGCTCCCGGCACACCCAGCATGAACCCACTCCTGGAAGTAAGGCCCTGATTTGCCGTGCAGAAGCGGAGGCGTGCTGCAGTTTCCAGGAGGCGGTGGCCTCTGCTCTGCATACCTTGAACGGCAGCACAGCTTTCTGGACACCTGGGAGGCTAGCCGGGGCACCCTGTTCCCGGCAGGAACACTGAGTAACCCCAGGCGCACCTGGGTCTGCTAAGCAACATCCAGGCCCGTAGCCCTTTAGAGCCCCTCTGTGCACGCCGAGCGTAGAGAAACGCACTGCCCTCTCTTTTGGAGCAGCTTGGTTTCCTCAGCCCTCGCACACGTTCACGCACACCGTTCTCGCACGTCCCACATGGCGCGGAGGTCTTACGCGTTGCCCTAATCGGAGCTGCGATCAGAGTAACCCTCGTCTTCGCTTTCCATCCAGGACCTCCTGACTGAAGGCACCGTGCCTCCTAGAGGACGGCGGCTTGGGTTCTTACTGCAATTCAAGTCCTGTTCCTTCTTTGGCACTGCAGGCAGCCCCAGGCCCAGAGGAGCAGCTACGGCGTTCCTTGGTTGAGACAGTTCGCTGGATGCGGGCCTCCCTACTTCGATAAGTTGACTCAGGGAAGGAAACACAGGGTAACCGGTGCCTCTTGGGACTCGTTAGAAACCACAGGGATGTACGCTGAGTGTGCCCATGAAAACGGGGGCCTGCTGGAACTAGCCCTGCTTTCCCATTTTGAGGGCGGCATTCATGCCTGCCTTGACGCTCCCTGACATTCCCGGCTCCCGACAGGCCAGTGAGCCCTGGAAGAATGCTTCGGGGAAAATTATGAGTTTGCTCTCTCTAAACCAGGGGCTTCCGTGGCCGCGGTGGCGGTCCGCATGACAGGCTCTAGAGCTAAAGGGAACCTCAACGTGAGAACTCGCCTCCAGGTTAGGCCCTGAGTAGCCGTGCAGAAAGGGAAGCATGCAGCTCTTTCCAGGAGTTCTTAGTCGCTTTGCTTTAAAGGAAGTACACGTCCGGGGACTCCTAGGCCCCACGGGCGTGCATCATTTTCCCTCCAAGGTCACTGAGTGCCTCCAGACACCTGTGGGCTGGCTAAGCAACGTCGAGGTCCATTGCTTGATTCCCTCGGAGGACCCCTGTGCGTGCCGAGTGCTGGGCAACCACACACTGCGCGTTCCTTGAGGAGCGCTACATGTCCAGAGCCCTCGAACGCCCTCAGGACAACATGGCTGGTGAGTGCGAAGTGCCCAGGAAGACTCTGTCATGGCCCTTGTGTGAGCTGCCATGAGAGAACGCTGTGCTTGGAACACTGTGAGGCCCGCCCTCGTACCTGAAGTCACTCTGCTCGAGGAGAAAGTCGGCATCTTAGCATGCTGTGTGGCTCCCGGCACACCCAGCATGAACCCACGCCTGGAAGTAAGGCCCTGATTTGCCGTGCAGAAGCGGAGGCTTGCTGCAGTTTCCAGGAGGCGGTGGCCTCTGCTCTGCATACCTTGAACGGCAGCACAGCTTTCTGGACACCTGGGAGGCTAGCCGGGGCACCCTGTTCCCGGCAGGAACACTGAGTAACCCCAGGCGCACCTGGGTCTGCTAAGCAACATCCAGGCCCGTAGCCCTTTAGAGCCCCTCTGTGCACGCCGAGCGTAGGGAAACGCACTGCCCTCTCTTTTGGAGCAGCTTGGTTTCCTCAGCACTCGCACACGTTCACGCACACCGTTCTCGCACGTCCCACATGGCGCGGAAGTCTTACGCCTTGCCCTAATCGGAGCTGCGCTCAGAGTAACCCTCGTCTTCGCATTCCATCCAGGACCTCCTGACTGAAGGCACCGTGCCTCCTAGAGGACGGCGGCTTGGGTTCTTACTGCAATTCAAGTCCTGTTCCTTCTTTGGCATTACAGGCAGCCCCAGGCCCAGAGAAGCAGCTACGGCGTTCCTTGGTTGAGACAGTTCGCTGGATGCGGGCCTCCCTACTTCGATAATTTGACTCAGGGAAGGAAACACAGGGTAACCGGTGTCTCTTGGGACTCGTTAGAAACCACAGGGATGTACGCTGAGTGTGCCCATGAAAACGGGGCCCTGCTGGAACTAGCCCAGCTTTCCCATTTTGAGGGCGGCATTCATGCCTGCCTTGACGCTCCCTGACATTCCCGGCTCCCGACAGGCCAGTGAGCCCTGGAAGAATGCTTCGGGGAAAATTATGAGTTTGCTCTCTCTAAACCAGGGGCTTCCGTGGCCGCGGTGGCGGTCCGCATGACAGGCTCTAGAGCTAAAGGGAACCTCAACGTGAGAACTCGCCTCCAGGTTAGGCCCTGAGTAGCCGTGCAGAAAGGGAAGCATGCAGCTCTTTCCAGGAGTTCTTAGTCGCTTTGCTTTTTGTGTGGCTCCCGGCACACCCAGCATGATCCCACGCCTGGAAGTAAGGCCCTGATTTGCGGTGCAGAAGCGGAGGCGTGCTGCAGTTTCCAGGAGGCGGTGGCCTCTGCTCTGCATACCTTGAACGGCAGCACAGCTTTCTGGACACCTGGGAGGCTAGCCGGGGCACCCTGTTCCCGGCAGGAACACTGAGTAACCCCAGGCGCACCTGGGTCTGCTAAGCAACATCCAGGCCCGTAGCCCTTTAGAGCCCCTCTGTGCACGCCGAGCGTAGAGAAACGCACTGCCCTCTCTTTTGGAGCAGCTTGGTTCCCTCAGCCCTCGCACACGTTCACGCACACCTTTCTGGCACGTCCCACATGGCGCGGAGGTCTTACGCGTTGCCCTAATCGGAGCTGCGATCAGAGTAACCCTCGTCTTCGCTTTCCATCCAGGACCTCCTGACTGAAGGCACCGTGCCTCCTAGAGGACGGCGGCTTGGGTTCTTACTGCAATTCAAGTCCTGTTCCTTCTTTGGCACTGCAGGCAGCCCCAGGCCCAGAGGAGCAGCTACGGCGTTCCTTGGTTGAGACAGTTCGCTGGATGCGGGCCTCCTTACTTCGATAAGTTGACTCAGGGAAGGAAACACAGGGTAACCGGTGTCTCTTGGGACTCGTTAGAAACCACAGGGATGTACGCTGAGTGTGCCCATGAAAACGGGGGCCTGCTGGAACTAGCCCTGCTTTCCCATTTTGTGGGAGGCATTCATGCCTGCCTTGACGCTCCCTGACATTCCCGGCTCCCGACAGGCCAGTGAGCCCTGGAAGAATGCTTCGGGGAAAATTATGAGTTTGCTCTCTCTAAACCAGGGGCTTCCGTGGCCGCGGTGGCGGTCCGCATGACAGGCTCTAGAGCTAAAGGGAACCTCAACGTGAGAACTCGCCTCCAGCTTAGGCCCTGAGTAGCCGTGCAGAAAGGGAAGCATGCAGCTCTTTCCAGGAGTTCTTAGTCGCTTTGCTTTTTGTGTGGCTCCCGGCACACCCAGCATGAACCCACTCCTGGAAGTAAGGCCCGGATTTGCCGTGCAGAAGCGGAGGCGTGCTGCAGTTTCCAGGAGGCGGTTGCCTCTGCTCTGCATACCTTGAACGGCATCACAGCTTTCTGGACACCTGGGAGGCTAGCCGGGGCACCCTGTTCCCGGCAGGAACACTGAGTAACCCCAGGCGCACCTGGGTCTGCTAAGCAACATCCAGGCCCGTAGCCCTTTAGAGCCCCTCTGTGCACGCCGAGCGTAGAGAAACGCACTGCCCTCTCTTTTGGAGCAGCTTGGTTCCCTCAGCCCTCGCACACGTTCACGCACACCTTTCTGGCACGTCCCACATGGCGCGGAGGTCTTACGCGTTGCCCTAATCGGAGCTGCGATCAGAGTAACCCTCGTCTTCGCTTTCCATCCAGGACCTCCTGACTGAAGGCACCGTGCCTCCTAGAGGACGGCGGCTTGGGTTCTTACTGCAATTCAAGTCCTGTTCCTTCTTTGGCACTGCAGGCAGCCCCAGGCCCAGAGGAGCAGCTACGGCGTTCCTTGGTTGAGACAGTTCGCTGGATGCGGGCCTCCTTACTTCGATAAGTTGACTCAGGGAAGGAAACACAGGGTAACCGGTGTCTCTTGGGACTCGTTAGAAACCACAGGGATGTACGCTGAGTGTGCCCATGAAAACGGGGGCCTGCTGGAACTAGCCCTGCTTTCCCATTTTGAGGGCGGCATTCATGCCTGCCTTGACGCTCCCTGACATTCCCGGCTCCCGACAGGCCAGTGAGCCCTGGAAGAATGCTTCGGGGAAAATTATGAGTTTGCTCTCTCTAAACCAGGGGCTTCCGTGGCCGCGGTGGCGGTCCGCATGACAGGCTCTAGAGCTAAAGGGAACCTCAACGTGAGAACTCGCCTCCAGGTTAGGCCCTGAGTAGCCGTGCAGAAAGGGAGGCATGCAGCTCTTTCCAGGAGTTCTTAGTCGCTTTGCTTTAAAGGAAGTACACGTCCGGGGACTCCTAGGCCCCACGGGCGTGCATCATTTTCCCTCCAAGGTCACTGAGTGCCTCCAGACAACTGTGGGCCGGCTGAGCAACGTCGAGGTCCATTGCTTGATTCCCTCGGAGGACCCTGTGCGTGCCGAGTGCTGGGCAACCACACACTGCGTGTTCCTTGAGGAGCGCTACATGTCCAGAGCCCTCGAACGCCCTCAGGACAACATGGCTGGTGAGTGCGAAGTGCCCAGGAAGACTCTGTCATGGCCCTTGTGTGAGCTGCCATGAGAGAACGCTGTGCTTGGAACACTGTGAGGCCCGCCCTCGTACCTGAAGTCACTCTGCTCGAGGAGAAAGTCGGCATCTTAGCATGCTGTGTGGCTCCCGGCACACCCAGCATGAACCCACGCCTGGAAGTAAGGCCCTGATTTGCCGTGCAGAAGCGGAGGCGTGCTGCAGTTTCCAGGAGGCGGTGGCCTCTGCTCTGCATACCTTGAACGGCAGCACAGCTTTCTGGACACCTGGGAGGCTAGCCGGGGCACCCTGTTCCCGGCAGGAACACTGAGTAACCCCAGGCGCACCTGGGTCTGCTAAGCAACATCCAGGCCCGTAGCCCTTTAGAGCCCCTCTGTGCACGCCGAGCGTAGAGAAACGCACTGCCCTCTCTTTTGGAGCAGCTTGGTTCCCTCAGCCCTCGCACACGTTCACGCACACCTTTCTGGCACGTCCCACATGGCGCGGAGGTCTTACGCGTTGCCCTAATCGGAGCTGCGATCAGAGTAACCCTCGTCTTCGCTTTCCATCCAGGACCTCCTGACTGAAGGCACCGTGCCTCCTAGAGGACGGCGGCTTGGGTTCTTACTGCAATTCAAGTCCTGTTCCTTCTTTGGCACTGCAGGCAGCCCCAGGCCCAGAGGAGCAGCTACGGCGTTCCTTGGTTGAGACAGTTCGCTGGATGCGGGCCTCCTTACTTCGATAAGTTGACTCAGGGAAGGAAACACAGGGTAACCGGTGTCTCTTGGGACTCGTTAGAAACCACAGGGATGTACGCTGAGTGTGCCCATGAAAACGGGGGCCTGCTGGAACTAGCCCTGCTTTCCCATTTTGTGGGAGGCATTCATGCCTGCCTTGACGCTCCCTGACATTCCCGGCTCCCGACAGGCCAGTGAGCCCTGGAAGAATGCTTCGGGGAAAATTATGAGTTTGCTCTCTCTAAACCAGGGGCTTCCGTGGCCGCGGTGGCGGTCCGCATGACAGGCTCTAGAGCTAAAGGGAACCTCAACGTGAGAACTCGCCTCCAGGTTAGGCCCTGAGTAGCCGTGCAGAAAGGGAAGCATGCAGCTCTTTCCAGGAGTTCTTAGTCGCTTTGCTTTTTGTGTGGCTCCCGGCACACCCAGCATGAACCCACTCCTGGAAGTAAGGCCCGGATTTGCCGTGCAGAAGCGGAGGCGTGCTGCAGTTTCCAGGAGGCGGTTGCCTCTGCTCTGCATACCTTGAACGGCATCACAGCTTTCTGGACACCTGGGAGGCTAGCCGGGGCACCCTGTTCCCGGCAGGAACACTGAGTAACCCCAGGCGCACCTGGGTCTGCTAAGCAACATCCAGGCCCGTAGCCCTTTAGAGCCCCTCTGTGCACGCCGAGCGTAGAGAAACGCACTGCCCTCTCTTTTGGAGCAGCTTGGTTCCCTCAGCCCTCGCACACGTTCACGCACACCTTTCTGGCACGTCCCACATGGCGCGGAGGTCTTACGCGTTGCCCTAATCGGAGCTGCGATCAGAGTAACCCTCGTCTTCGCTTTCCATCCAGGACCTCCTGACTGAAGGCACCGTGCCTCCTAGAGGACGGCGGCTTGGGTTCTTACTGCAATTCAAGTCCTGTTCCTTCTTTGGCACTGCAGGCAGCCCCAGGCCCAGAGGAGCAGCTACGGCGTTCCTTGGTTGAGACAGTTCGCTGGATGCGGGCCTCCTTACTTCGATAAGTTGACTCAGGGAAGGAAACACAGGGTAACCGGTGTCTCTTGGGACTCGTTAGAAACCACAGGGATGTACGCTGAGTGTGCCCATGAAAACGGGGGCCTGCTGGAACTAGCCCTGCTTTCCCATTTTGAGGGCGGCATTCATGCCTGCCTTGACGCTCCCTGACATTCCCGGCTCCCGACAGGCCAGTGAGCCCTGGAAGAATGCTTCGGGGAAAATTATGAGTTTGCTCTCTCTAAACCAGGGGCTTCCGTGGCCGCGGTGGCGGTCCGCATGACAGGCTCTAGAGCTAAAGGGAACCTCAACGTGAGAACTCGCCTCCAGGTTAGGCCCTGAGTAGCCGTGCAGAAAGGGAGGCATGCAGCTCTTTCCAGGAGTTCTTAGTCGCTTTGCTTTAAAGGAAGTACACGTCCGGGGACTCCTAGGCCCCACGGGCGTGCATCATTTTCCCTCCAAGGTCACTGAGTGCCTCCAGACAACTGTGGGCCGGCTGAGCAACGTCGAGGTCCATTGCTTGATTCCCTCGGAGGACCCTGTGCGTGCCGAGTGCTGGGCAACCACACACTGCGTGTTCCTTGAGGAGCGCTACATGTCCAGAGCCCTCGAACGCCCTCAGGACAACATGGCTGGTGAGTGCGAAGTGCCCAGGAAGACTCTGTCATGGCCCTTGTGTGAGCTGCCATGAGAGAACGCTGTGCTTGGAACACTGTGAGGCCCGCCCTCGTACCTGAAGTCACTCTGCTCGAGGAGAAAGTCGGCATCTTAGCATGCTGTGTGGCTCCCGGCACACCCAGCATGAACCCACGCCTGGAAGTAAGGCCCTGATTTGCCGTGCAGAAGCGGAGGCGTGCTGCAGTTTCCAGGAGGCGGTGGCCTCTGCTCTGCATACCTTGAACGGCAGCACAGCTTTCTGGACACCTGGGAGGCTAGCCGGGGCACCCTGTTCCCGGCAGGAACACTGAGTAACCCCAGGCGCACCTGGGTCTGCTAAGCAACATCCAGGCCCGTAGCCCTTTAGAGCCCCTCTGTGCACGCCGAGCGTAGAGAAACGCACTGCCCTCTCTTTTGGAGCAGCTTGGTTCCCTCAGCCCTCGCACACGTTCACGCACACCTTTCTGGCACGTCCCACATGGCGCGGAGGTCTTACGCGTTGCCCTAATCGGAGCTGCGATCAGAGTAACCCTCGTCTTCGCTTTCCATCCAGGACCTCCTGACTGAAGGCACCGTGCCTCCTAGAGGACGGCGGCTTGGGTTCTTACTGCAATTCAAGTCCTGTTCCTTCTTTGGCACTGCAGGCAGCCCCAGGCCCAGAGGAGCAGCTACGGCGTTCCTTGGTTGAGACAGTTCGCTGGATGCGGGCCTCCTTACTTCGATAAGTTGACTCAGGGAAGGAAACACAGGGTAACCGGTGTCTCTTGGGACTCGTTAGAAACCACAGGGATGTACGCTGAGTGTGCCCATGAAAACGGGGGCCTGCTGGAACTAGCCCTGCTTTCCCATTTTGTGGGAGGCATTCATGCCTGCCTTGACGCTCCCTGACATTCCCGGCTCCCGACAGGCCAGTGAGCCCTGGAAGAATGCTTCGGGGAAAATTATGAGTTTGCTCTCTCTAAACCAGGGGCTTCCGTGGCCGCGGTGGCGGTCCGCATGACAGGCTCTAGAGCTAAAGGGAACCTCAACGTGAGAACTCGCCTCCAGGTTAGGCCCTGAGTAGCCGTGCAGAAAGGGAGGCATGCAGCTCTTTCCAGGAGTTCTTAGTCGCTTTGCTTTAAAGGAAGTACACGTCCGGGGACTCCTAGGCCCCACGGGCGTGCATCATTTTCCCTCCAAGGTCACTGAGTGCCTCCAGACAACTGTGGGCCGGCTGAGCAACGTCGAGGTCCATTGCTTGATTCCCTCGGAGGACCCCTGTGCATGCCGAGTGCTGGGCAACCACACACTGCGTGTTCCTTGAGGAGCGCTACATGTCCAGAGCCCTCGAACGCCCTCAGGACAACATGGCTGGTGAGTGCGAAGTGCCCAGGAAGACTCTGTCATGGCCCTTGCGTGAGCTGCCATGAGAGAACGCCGTGCTTGGAACACTGTGAGGCCTGCCCTCGTACCTGAAGTCACTCTGCTCCAGGAGAAAGTCGGCATCTTAGCATGCTGTGTGGCTCCCGGCACACCCAGCATGAACCCACGCCTGGAAGTAAGGCCCTGATTTGCCGTGCAGAAGCGGAGGCGTGCTGCAGTTTCCAGGAGGCGGTGGCCTCTGCTCTGCATACCTTGAACGGCAGCACAGCTTTCTGGACACCTGGGAGGCTAGCCGGGGCACCCTGTTCCCGGCAGGAACACTGAGTAACCCCAGGCGCACCTGGGTCTGCTAAGCAACATCCAGGCCCGTAGCCCTTTAGAGCCCCTCTGTGCACGCCGAGCGTAGAGAAACGCACTGCCCTCTCTTTTGGAGCAGCTTGGTTCCCTCAGCCCTCGCACACGTTCACGCACACCTTTCTGGCACGTCCCACATGGCGCGGAGGTCTTACGCGTTGCCCTAATCGGAGCTGCGATCAGAGTAACCCTCGTCTTCGCTTTCCATCCAGGACCTCCTGACTGAAGGCACCGTGCCTCCTAGAGGACGGCGGCTTGGGTTCTTACTGCAATTCAAGTCCTGTTCCTTCTTTGGCACTGCAGGCAGCCCCAGGCCCAGAGGAGCAGCTACGGCGTTCCTTGGTTGAGACAGTTCGCTGGATGCGGGCCTCCTTACTTCGATAAGTTGACTCAGGGAAGGAAACACAGGGTAACCGGTGTCTCTTGGGACTCGTTAGAAACCACAGGGATGTACGCTGAGTGTGCCCATGAAAACGGGGGCCTGCTGGAACTAGCCCTGCTTTCCCATTTTGTGGGAGGCATTCATGCCTGCCTTGACGCTCCCTGACATTCCCGGCTCCCGACAGGCCAGTGAGCCCTGGAAGAATGCTTCGGGGAAAATTATGAGTTTGCTCTCTCTAAACCAGGGGCTTCCGTGGCCGCGGTGGCGGTCCGCATGACAGGCTCTAGAGCTAAAGGGAACCTCAACGTGAGAACTCGCCTCCAGGTTAGGCCCTGAGTAGCCGTGCAGAAAGGGAAGCATGCAGCTCTTTCCAGGAGTTCTTAGTCGCTTTGCTTTTTGTGTGGCTCCCGGCACACCCAGCATGAACCCACTCCTGGAAGTAAGGCCCGGATTTGCCGTGCAGAAGCGGAGGCGTGCTGCAGTTTCCAGGAGGCGGTTGCCTCTGCTCTGCATACCTTGAACGGCATCACAGCTTTCTGGACACCTGGGAGGCTAGCCGGGGCACCCTGTTCCCGGCAGGAACACTGAGTAACCCCAGGCGCACCTGGGTCTGCTAAGCAACATCCAGGCCCGTAGCCCTTTAGAGCCCCTCTGTGCACGCCGAGCGTAGAGAAACGCACTGCCCTCTCTTTTGGAGCAGCTTGGTTCCCTCAGCCCTCGCACACGTTCACGCACACCTTTCTGGCACGTCCCACATGGCGCGGAGGTCTTACGCGTTGCCCTAATCGGAGCTGCGATCAGAGTAACCCTCGTCTTCGCTTTCCATCCAGGACCTCCTGACTGAAGGCACCGTGCCTCCTAGAGGACGGCGGCTTGGGTTCTTACTGCAATTCAAGTCCTGTTCCTTCTTTGGCACTGCAGGCAGCCCCAGGCCCAGAGGAGCAGCTACGGCGTTCCTTGGTTGAGACAGTTCGCTGGATGCGGGCCTCCTTACTTCGATAAGTTGACTCAGGGAAGGAAACACAGGGTAACCGGTGTCTCTTGGGACTCGTTAGAAACCACAGGGATGTACGCTGAGTGTGCCCATGAAAACGGGGGCCTGCTGGAACTAGCCCTGCTTTCCCATTTTGAGGGCGGCATTCATGCCTGCCTTGACGCTCCCTGACATTCCCGGCTCCCGACAGGCCAGTGAGCCCTGGAAGAATGCTTCGGGGAAAATTATGAGTTTGCTCTCTCTAAACCAGGGGCTTCCGTGGCCGCGGTGGCGGTCCGCATGACAGGCTCTAGAGCTAAAGGGAACCTCAACGTGAGAACTCGCCTCCAGGTTAGGCCCTGAGTAGCCGTGCAGAAAGGGAGGCATGCAGCTCTTTCCAGGAGTTCTTAGTCGCTTTGCTTTAAAGGAAGTACACGTCCGGGGACTCCTAGGCCCCACGGGCGTGCATCATTTTCCCTCCAAGGTCACTGAGTGCCTCCAGACAACTGTGGGCCGGCTGAGCAACGTCGAGGTCCATTGCTTGATTCCCTCGGAGGACCCTGTGCGTGCCGAGTGCTGGGCAACCACACACTGCGTGTTCCTTGAGGAGCGCTACATGTCCAGAGCCCTCGAACGCCCTCAGGACAACATGGCTGGTGAGTGCGAAGTGCCCAGGAAGACTCTGTCATGGCCCTTGTGTGAGCTGCCATGAGAGAACGCTGTGCTTGGAACACTGTGAGGCCCGCCCTCGTACCTGAAGTCACTCTGCTCGAGGAGAAAGTCGGCATCTTAGCATGCTGTGTGGCTCCCGGCACACCCAGCATGAACCCACGCCTGGAAGTAAGGCCCTGATTTGCCGTGCAGAAGCGGAGGCGTGCTGCAGTTTCCAGGAGGCGGTGGCCTCTGCTCTGCATACCTTGAACGGCAGCACAGCTTTCTGGACACCTGGGAGGCTAGCCGGGGCACCCTGTTCCCGGCAGGAACACTGAGTAACCCCAGGCGCACCTGGGTCTGCTAAGCAACATCCAGGCCCGTAGCCCTTTAGAGCCCCTCTGTGCACGCCGAGCGTAGAGAAACGCACTGCCCTCTCTTTTGGAGCAGCTTGGTTCCCTCAGCCCTCGCACACGTTCACGCACACCTTTCTGGCACGTCCCACATGGCGCGGAGGTCTTACGCGTTGCCCTAATCGGAGCTGCGATCAGAGTAACCCTCGTCTTCGCTTTCCATCCAGGACCTCCTGACTGAAGGCACCGTGCCTCCTAGAGGACGGCGGCTTGGGTTCTTACTGCAATTCAAGTCCTGTTCCTTCTTTGGCACTGCAGGCAGCCCCAGGCCCAGAGGAGCAGCTACGGCGTTCCTTGGTTGAGACAGTTCGCTGGATGCGGGCCTCCTTACTTCGATAAGTTGACTCAGGGAAGGAAACACAGGGTAACCGGTGTCTCTTGGGACTCGTTAGAAACCACAGGGATGTACGCTGAGTGTGCCCATGAAAACGGGGGCCTGCTGGAACTAGCCCTGCTTTCCCATTTTGTGGGAGGCATTCATGCCTGCCTTGACGCTCCCTGACATTCCCGGCTCCCGACAGGCCAGTGAGCCCTGGAAGAATGCTTCGGGGAAAATTATGAGTTTGCTCTCTCTAAACCAGGGGCTTCCGTGGCCGCGGTGGCGGTCCGCATGACAGGCTCTAGAGCTAAAGGGAACCTCAACGTGAGAACTCGCCTCCAGGTTAGGCCCTGAGTAGCCGTGCAGAAAGGGAAGCATGCAGCTCTTTCCAGGAGTTCTTAGTCGCTTTGCTTTTTGTGTGGCTCCCGGCACACCCAGCATGAACCCACTCCTGGAAGTAAGGCCCGGATTTGCCGTGCAGAAGCGGAGGCGTGCTGCAGTTTCCAGGAGGCGGTTGCCTCTGCTCTGCATACCTTGAACGGCATCACAGCTTTCTGGACACCTGGGAGGCTAGCCGGGGCACCCTGTTCCCGGCAGGAACACTGAGTAACCCCAGGCGCACCTGGGTCTGCTAAGCAACATCCAGGCCCGTAGCCCTTTAGAGCCCCTCTGTGCACGCCGAGCGTAGAGAAACGCACTGCCCTCTCTTTTGGAGCAGCTTGGTTCCCTCAGCCCTCGCACACGTTCACGCACACCTTTCTGGCACGTCCCACATGGCGCGGAGGTCTTACGCGTTGCCCTAATCGGAGCTGCGATCAGAGTAACCCTCGTCTTCGCTTTCCATCCAGGACCTCCTGACTGAAGGCACCGTGCCTCCTAGAGGACGGCGGCTTGGGTTCTTACTGCAATTCAAGTCCTGTTCCTTCTTTGGCACTGCAGGCAGCCCCAGGCCCAGAGGAGCAGCTACGGCGTTCCTTGGTTGAGACAGTTCGCTGGATGCGGGCCTCCTTACTTCGATAAGTTGACTCAGGGAAGGAAACCCAGGGTAACCGGTGTCTCTTGGGACTCGTTAGAAACCACAGGGATGTACGCTGAGTGTGCCCATGAAAACGGGGCCCTGCTGGAACTAGCCCAGCTTTCCCATTTTGAGGGCGGCATTCATGCCTGCCTTGACGCTCCCTGACATTCCCGGCTCCCGACAGGCCAGTGAGCCCTGGAAGAATGCTTCGGGGAAAATTATGAGTTTGCTCTCTCTAAACCAGGGGCTTCCGTGGCCGCGGTGGCGGTCCGCATGACAGGCTCTAGAGCTAAAGGGAACCTCAACGTGAGAACTCGCCTCCAGGTTAGGCCCTGAGTAGCCGTGCAGAAAGGGAGGCATGCAGCTCTTTCCAGGAGTTCTTAGTCGCTTTGCTTTAAAGGAAGTACACGTCCGGGGACTCCTAGGCCCCACGGGCGTGCATCATTTTCCCTCCAAGGTCACTGAGTGCCTCCAGACACCTGTGGGCTGGCTGAGCAACGTCGAGGTCCATTGCTTGATTCCCTCGGAGGACCCTGTGCGTGCCGAGTGCTGGGCAACCACACACTGCGCGTTCCTTGAGGAGCGCTACATGTCCAGAGCCCTCGAACGCCCTCAGGACAACATGGCTGGTGAGTGCGAAGTGCCCAGGAAGACTCTGTCATGGCCCTTGTGTGAGCTGCCATGAGAGAACGCTGTGCTTGGAACACTGTGAGGCCCGCCCTCGTACCTGAAGTCACTCTGCTCGAGGAGAAAGTCGGCATCTTAGCATGCTGTGTGGCTCCCGGCACACCCAGCATGAACCCACGCCTGGAAGTAAGGCCCTGATTTGCCGTGCAGAAGCGGAGGCGTGCTGCAGTTTCCAGGAGGCGGTGGCCTCTGCTCTGCATACCTTGAACGGCAGCACAGCTTTCTGGACACCTGGGAGGCTAGCCGGGGCACCCTGTTCCCGGCAGGAACACTGAGTAACCCCAGGCGCACCTCGGTCTGCTAAGCAACATCCAGGCCCGTAGCCCTTTAGAGCCCCTCTGTGCACGCCGAGCGTAGGGAAACGCACTGCCCTCTCTTTTGGAGCAGCTTGGTTTCCTCAGCACTCGCACACGTTCACGCACACCGTTCTCGCACGTCCCACATGGCGCGGAAGTCTTACGCCTTGCCCTAATCGGAGCTGCGCTCAGAGTAACCCTCGTCTTCGCATTCCATCCAGGACCTCCTGACTGAAGGCACCGTGCCTCCTAGAGGACGGCGGCTTGGGTTCTTACTGCAATTCAAGTCCTGTTCCTTCTTTGGCACTGCAGGCAGCCCCAGGCCCAGAGGAGCAGCTACGGCGTTCCTTGGTTGAGACAGTTCGCTGGATGCGGGCCTCCTTACTTCGATAAGTTGACTCAGGGAAGGAAACCCAGGGTAACCGGTGTCTCTTGGGACTCGTTAGAAACCACAGGGATGTACGCTGAGTGTGCCCATGAAAACGGGGCCCTGCTGGAACTAGCCCAGCTTTCCCATTTTGAGGGCGGCATTCATGCCTGCCTTGACGCTCCCTGACATTCCCGGCTCCCGACAGGCCAGTGAGCCCTGGAAGAATGCTTCGGGGAAAATTATGAGTTTGCTCTCTCTAAACCAGGGGCTTCCGTGGCCGCGGTGGCGGTCCGCATGACAGGCTCTAGAGCTAAAGGGAACCTCAACGTGAGAACTCGCCTCCAGGTTAGGCCCTGAGTAGCCGTGCAGAAAGGGAGGCATGCAGCTCTTTCCAGGAGTTCTTAGTCGCTTTGCTTTAAAGGAAGTACACGTCCGGGGACTCCTAGGCCCCACGGGCGTGCATCATTTTCCCTCCAAGGTCACTGAGTGCCTCCAGACACCTGTGGGCTGGCTGAGCAACGTCGAGGTCCATTGCTTGATTCCCTCGGAGGACCCTGTGCGTGCCGAGTGCTGGGCAACCACACACTGCGCGTTCCTTGAGGAGCGCTACATGTCCAGAGCCCTCGAACGCCCTCAGGACAACATGGCTGGTGAGTGCGAAGTGCCCAGGAAGACTCTGTCATGGCCCTTGTGTGAGCTGCCATGAGAGAACGCTGTGCTTGGAACACTGTGAGGCCCGCCCTCGTACCTGAAGTCACTCTGCTCGAGGAGAAAGTCGGCATCTTAGCATGCTGTGTGGCTCCCGGCACACCCAGCATGAACCCACGCCTGGAAGTAAGGCCCTGATTTGCCGTGCAGAAGCGGAGGCGTGCTGCAGTTTCCAGGAGGCGGTTGCCTCTGCTCTGCATACCTTGAACGGCAGCACAGCTTTCTGGACACCTGGGAGGCTAGCCGGGGCACCCTGTTCCCGGCAGGAACACTGAGTAACCCCAGGCGCACCTCGGTCTGCTAAGCAACATCCAGGCCCGTAGCCCTTTAGAGCCCCTCTGTGCACGCCGAGCGTAGGGAAACGCACTGCCCTCTCTTTTGGAGCAGCTTGGTTTCCTCAGCCCTCGCACACGTTCACGCACACCGTTCTCGCACGTCCCACATGGCGCGGAAGTCTTACACCTTGCCCTAATCGGAGCTGCGCTCAGAGTAACCCTCGTCTTCGCATTCCATCCAGGACCTCCTGACTGAAGGCACCGTGCCTCCTAGAGGACGGCGGCTTGGGTTCTTACTGCAATTCAAGTCCTGTTCCTTCTTTGGCATTACAGGCAGCCCCAGGCCCAGAGAAGCAGCTACGGCGTTCCTTGGTTGAGACAGTTCGCTGGATGCGGGCCTCCCTACTTCGATAATTTGACTCAGGGAAGGAAACACAGGGTAACCGGTGTCTCTTGGGACTCGTTAGAAACCACAGGGATGTACGCTGAGTGTGACCATGAAAACGGGGCCCTGCTGGAACTAGCCCAGCTTTCCCATTTTGAGGGCGGCATTCATGCCTGCCTTGACGCTCCCTGACATTCCCGGCTCCCGACAGGCCAGTGAGCCCTGGAAGAATGCTTCGGGGAAAATTATGAGTTTGCTCTCTCTAAACCAGGGGCTTCCGTGGCCGCGGTGGCGGTCCGCATGACAGGCTCTAGAGCTAAAGGGAACCTCAACGTGAGAACTCGCCTCCAGGTTAGGCCCTGAGTAGCCGTGCAGAAAGGGAGGCATGCAGCTCTTTCCAGGAGTTCTTAGTCGCTTTGCTTTAAAGGAAGTACACGTCCGGGGACTCCTAGGCCCCACGGGCGTGCATCATTTTCCCTCCAAGGTCACTGAGTGCCTCCAGACACCTGTGGGCTGGCTGAGCAACGTCGAGGTCCATTGCTTGATTCCCTCGGAGGACCCCTGTGCGTGCCGAGTGTTGGGCAACCACACACTGCGCGTTCCTTGAGGAGCGCTACATGTCCAGAGCCCTCGAACGCCCTCAGGACAACATGGCTGGTGAGTGCGAAGTGCCCAGGAAGACTCTGTCATGGCCCTTGTGTGAGCTGCCATGAGAGAACGCTGTGCTTGGAACACTGTGAGGCCCGCCCTCGTACCTGAAGTCACTCTGCTCGAGGAGAAAGTCGGCATCTTAGCATGCTGTGTGGCTCCCGGCACACCCAGCATGAACCCACGCCTGGAAGTAAGGCCCTGATTTGCCGTGCAGAAGCGGAGGCGTGCTGCAGTTTCCAGGAGGCGGTGGCCTCTGCTCTGCATACCTTGAACGGCAGCACAGCTTTCTGGACACCTGGGAGGCTAGCCGGGGCACCCTGTTCCCGGCAGGAACACTGAGTAACCCCAGGCGCACCTCGGTCTGCTAAGCAACATCCAGGCCCGTAGCCCTTTAGAGCCCCTCTGTGCACGCCGAGCGTAGGGAAACGCACTGCCCTCTCTTTTGGAGCAGCTTGGTTTCCTCAGCACTCGCACACGTTCACGCACACCGTTCTCGCACGTCCCACATGGCGCGGAAGTCTTACGCCTTGCCCTAATCGGAGCTGCGCTCAGAGTAACCCTCGTCTTCGCATTCCATCCAGGACCTCCTGACTGAAGGCACCGTGCCTCCTAGAGGACGGCGGCTTGGGTTCTTACTGCAATTCAAGTCCTGTTCCTTCTTTGGCATTACAGGCAGCCCCAGGCCCAGAGGAGCAGCTACGGCGTTCCTTGGTTGAGACAGTTCGCTGGATGCGGGCCTCCCTACTTCGATAAGTTGACTCAGGGAAGGAAACACAGGGTAACCGGTGTCTCTTGGGACTCGTTAGAAACCACAGGGATGTACGCTGAGTGTGCCCATGAAAACGGGGCCCTGCTGGAACTAGCCCAGCTTTCCCATTTTGAGGGCGGCATTCATGCCTGCCTTGACGCTCCCTGACATTCCCGGCTCCCGACAGGCCAGTGAGCCCTGGAAGAATGCTTCGGGGAAAATTATGAGTTTGCTCTCTCTAAACCAGGGGCTTCCGTGGCCGCGGTGGCGGTCCGCATGACAGGCTCTAGAGCTAAAGGGAACCTCAACGTGAGAACTCGCCTCCAGGTTAGGCCCTGAGTAGCCGTGCAGAAAGGGAGGCATGCAGCTCTTTCCAGGAGTTCTTAGTCGCTTTGCTTTTTGTGTGGCTCCCGGCACACCCAGCATGAACCCACTCCTGGAAGTAAGGCCCGGATTTGCCGTGCAGAAGCGGAGGCGTGCTGCAGTTTCCAGGAGGCGGTTGCCTCTGCTCTGCATACCTTGAACGGCATCACAGCTTTCTGGACACCTGGGAGGCTAGCCGGGGCACCCTGTTCCCGGCAGGAACACTGAGTAACCCCAGGCGCACCTGGGTCTGCTAAGCAACATCCAGGCCCGTAGCCCTTTAGAGCCCCTCTGTGCACGCCGAGCGTAGAGAAACGCACTGCCCTCTCTTTTGGAGCAGCTTGGTTCCCTCAGCCCTCGCACACGTTCACGCACACCTTTCTGGCACGTCCCACATGGCGCGGAGGTCTTACGCGTTGCCCTAATCGGAGCTGCGATCAGAGTAACCCTCGTCTTCGCTTTCCATCCAGGACCTCCTGACTGAAGGCACCGTGCCTCCTAGAGGACGGCGGCTTGGGTTCTTACTGCAATTCAAGTCCTGTTCCTTCTTTGGCACTGCAGGCAGCCCCAGGCCCAGAGGAGCAGCTACGGCGTTCCTTGGTTGAGACAGTTCGCTGGATGCGGGCCTCCCTACTTCGATAATTTGACTCAGGGAAGGAAACACAGGGTAACGGGTGTCTCTTGGGACTCGTTAGAAACCACAGGGATGTACGCTGAGTGTGCCCATGAAAACGGGGGCCTGCTGGAACTAGCCCTGCTTTCCCATTTTGAGGGAGGCATTCATGCCTGCCTTGACGCTCCCTGACATTCCCGGCTCCCGACAGGCCAGTGAGCCCTGGAAGAATGCTTCGGGGAAAATTATGAGTTTGCTCTCTCTAAACCAGGGGCTTCCGTGGCCGCGGTGGCGGTCCGCATGACAGGCTCTAGAGCTAAAGGGAACCTCAACGTGAGAACTCGCCTCCAGGTTAGGCCCTGAGTAGCCGTGCAGAAAGGGAGGCATGCAGCTCTTTCCAGGAGTTCTTAGTCGCTTTGCTTTAAAGGAAGTACACGTCCGGGGACTCCTAGGCCCCACGGGCGTGCATCATTTTCCCTCCAAGGTCACTGAGTGCCTCCAGACACCTGTGGGCCGGCTGAGCAACGTCGAGGTCCATTGCTTGATTCCCTCGGAGGACCCCTGTGCGTGCCGAGTGCTGGGCAACCACACACTGCGCGTTCCTTGAGGAGCGCTACATGTCCAGAGCCCTCGAACGCCCTCAGGACAACATGGCTGGTGAGTGCGAAGTGCCCAGGAAGACTCTGTCATGGCCCTTGTGTGAGCTGCCATGAGAGAACGCCGTGCTTGGAACACTGTGAGGCCGGCCCTCGTACCTGAAGTCACTCTGCTCGAGGAGAAAGTCGGCATCTTAGCATGCTGTGTGGCTCCCGGCACAGCCAGCATGAACCCACGCCTGGAAGTAAGGCCCGGATTTGCCGTGCAGAAGCGGAGGCGTGCTGCAGTTTCCAGGAGGCGGTTGCCTCTGCTCTGCATACCTTGAACGGCATCACAGCTTTCTGGACACCTGGGAGGCTAGCCGGGGCACCCTGTTCCCGGCAGGAACACTGAGTAACCCCAGGCGCACCTGGGTCTGCTAAGCAACATCCAGGCCCGTAGCCCTTTAGAGCCCCTCTGTGCACGCCGAGCGTAGAGAAACGCACTGCCCTCTCGTTTGGAGCAGCTTGGTTCCCTCAGCCCCCGCACACGTTCACGCACACCTTTCTGGCACGTCCCACATGGCGCGGAGGTCTTACGCGTTGCCCTAATCGGAGCTGCGATCAGAGTAACCCTCGTCTTCGCTTTCCATCCAGGACCTCCTGACTGAAGGCACCGTGCCTCCTAGAGGACGGCGGCTTGGGTTCTTACTGCAATTCAAGTCCTGTTCCTTCTTTGGCACTGCAGGCAGCCCCAGGCCCAGAGGAGCAGCTACGGCGTTCCTTGGTTGAGACAGTTCGCTGGATGCGGGCCTCCTTACTTCGATAAGTTGACTCAGGGAAGGAAACACAGGGTAACCGGTGTCTCTTGGGACTCGTTAGAAACCACAGGGATGTACGCTGAGTGTGCCCATGAAAACGGGGGCCTGCTGGAACTAGCCCTGCTTTCCCATTTTGTGGGAGGCATTCATGCCTGCCTTGACGCTCCCTGACATTCCCGGCTCCCGACAGGCCAGTGAGCCCTGGAAGAATGCTTCGGGGAAAATTATGAGTTTGCTCTCTCTAAACCAGGGGCTTCCGTGGCCGCGGTGGCGGTCCGCATGACAGGCTCTAGAGCTAAAGGGAACCTCAACGTGAGAACTCGCCTCCAGGTTAGGCCCTGAGTAGCCGTGCAGAAAGGGAAGCATGCAGCTCTTTCCAGGAGTTCTTAGTCGCTTTGCTTTTTGTGTGGCTCCCGGCACACCCAGCATGAACCCACTCCTGGAAGTAAGGCCCGGATTTGCCGTGCAGAAGCGGAGGCGTGCTGCAGTTTCCAGGAGGCGGTTGCCTCTGCTCTGCATACCTTGAACGGCATCACAGCTTTCTGGACACCTGGGAGGCTAGCCGGGGCACCCTGTTCCCGGCAGGAACACTGAGTAACCCCAGGCGCACCTGGGTCTGCTAAGCAACATCCAGGCCCGTAGCCCTTTAGAGCCCCTCTGTGCACGCCGAGCGTAGAGAAACGCACTGCCCTCTCTTTTGGAGCAGCTTGGTTCCCTCAGCCCTCGCACACGTTCACGCACACCTTTCTGGCACGTCCCACATGGCGCGGAGGTCTTACGCGTTGCCCTAATCGGAGCTGCGATCAGAGTAACCCTCGTCTTCGCTTTCCATCCAGGACCTCCTGACTGAAGGCACCGTGCCTCCTAGAGGACGGCGGCTTGGGTTCTTACTGCAATTCAAGTCCTGTTCCTTCTTTGGCACTGCAGGCAGCCCCAGGCCCAGAGGAGCAGCTACGGCGTTCCTTGGTTGAGACAGTTCGCTGGATGCGGGCCTCCCTACTTCGATAAGTTGACTCAGGGAAGGAAACCCAGGGTAACCGGTGTCTCTTGGGACTCGTTAGAAACCACAGGGATGTACGCTGAGTGTGCCCATGAAAACGGGGCCCTGCTGGAACTAGCCCAGCTTTCCCATTTTGAGGGCGGCATTCATGCCTGCCTTGACGCTCCCTGACATTCCCGGCTCCCGACAGGCCAGTGAGCCCTGGAAGAATGCTTCGGGGAAAATTATGAGTTTGCTCTCTCTAAACCAGGGGCTTCCGTGGCCGCGGTGGCGGTCCGCATGACAGGCTCTAGAGCTAAAGGGAACCTCAACGTGAGAACTCGCCTCCAGGTTAGGCCCTGAGTAGCCGTGCAGAAAGGGAGGCATGCAGCTCTTTCCAGGAGTTCTTAGTCGCTTTGCTTTAAAGGAAGTACACGTCCGGGGACTCCTAGGCCCCACGGGCGTGCATCATTTTCCCTCCAAGGTCACTGAGTGCCTCCAGACACCTGTGGGCTGGCTGAGCAACGTCGAGGTCCATTGCTTGATTCCCTCGGAGGACCCTGTGCGTGCCGAGTGCTGGGCAACCACACACTGCGCGTTCCTTGAGGAGCGCTACATGTCCAGAGCCCTCGAACGCCCTCAGGACAACATGGCTGGTGAGTGCGAAGTGCCCAGGAAGACTCTGTCATGGCCCTTGTGTGAGCTGCCATGAGAGAACGCTGTGCTTGGAACACTGTGAGGCCCGCCCTCGTACCTGAAGTCACTCTGCTCGAGGAGAAAGTCGGCATCTTAGCATGCTGTGTGGCTCCCGGCACACCCAGCATGAACCCGCGCCTGGAAGTAAGGCCCTGATTTGCCGTGCAGAAGCGGAGGCGTGCTGCAGTTTCCAGGAGGCGGTGGCCTCTGCTCTGCATACCTTGAACGGCAGCACAGCTTTCTGGACACCTGGGAGGCTAGCCGGGGCACCCTGTTCCCGGCAGGAACACTGAGTAACCCCAGGCGCACCTCGGTCTGCTAAGCAACATCCAGGCCCGTAGCCCTTTAGAGCCCCTCTGTGCACGCCGAGCGTAGGGAAACGCACTGCCCTCTCTTTTGGAGCAGCTTGGTTTCCTCAGCACTCGCACACGTTCACGCACACCGTTCTCGCACGTCCCACATGGCGCGGAAGTCTTACGCCTTGCCCTAATCGGAGCTGCGCTCAGAGTAACCCTCGTCTTCGCATTCCATCCAGGACCTCCTGACTGAAGGCACCGTGCCTCCTAGAGGACGGCGGCTTGGGTTCTTACTGCAATTCAAGTCCTGTTCCTTCTTTGGCATTACAGGCAGCCCCAGGCCCAGAGAAGCAGCTACGGCGTTCCTTGGTTGAGACAGTTCGCTGGATGCGGGCCTCCCTACTTCGATAATTTGACTCAGGGAAGGAAACACAGGGTAACCGGTGTCTCTTGGGACTCGTTAGAAACCACAGGGATGTACGCTGAGTGTGCCCATGAAAACGGGGCCCTGCTGGAACTAGCCCAGCTTTCCCATTTTGAGGGCGGCATTCATGCCTGCCTTGACGCTCCCTGACATTCCCGGCTCCCGACAGGCCAGTGAGCCCTGGAAGAATGCTTCGGGGAAAATTATGAGTTTGCTCTCTCTAAACCAGGGGCTTCCGTGGCCGCGGTGGCGGTCCGCATGACAGGCTCTAGAGCTAAAGGGAACCTCAACGTGAGAACTCGCCTCCAGGTTAGGCCCTGAGTAGCCGTGCAGAAAGGGAGGCATGCAGCTCTTTCCAGGAGTTCTTAGTCGCTTTGCTTTAAAGGAAGTACACGTCCGGGGACTCCTAGGCCCCACGGGCGTGCATCATTTTCCCTCCAAGGTCACTGAGTGCCTCCAGACACCTGTGGGCTGGCTGAGCAACGTCGAGGTCCATTGCTTGATTCCCTCGGAGGACCCCTGTGCGTGCCGAGTGCTGGGCAACCACACACTGCGCGTTCCTTGAGGAGCGCTACATGTCCAGAGCCCTCGAACGCCCTCAGGACAACATGGCTGGTGAGTGCGAAGTGCCCAGGAAGACTCTGTCATGGCCCTTGTGTGAGCTGCCATGAGAGAACGCTGTGCTTGGAACACTGTGAGGCCCGCCCTCGTACCTGAAGTCACTCTGCTCGAGGAGAAAGTCGGCATCTTAGCATGCTGTGTGGCTCCCGGCACACCCAGCATGAACCCACGCCTGGAAGTAAGGCCCTGATTTGCCGTGCAGAAGCGGAGGCGTGCTGCAGTTTCCAGGAGGCGGTGGCCTCTGCTCTGCATACCTTGAACGGCAGCACAGCTTTCTGGACACCTGGGAGGCTAGCCGGGGCACCCTGTTCCCGGCAGGAACACTGAGTAACCCCAGGCGCACCTCGGTCTGCTAAGCAACATCCAGGCCCGTAGCCCTTTAGAGCCCCTCTGTGCACGCCGAGCGTAGGGAAACGCACTGCCCTCTCTTTTGGAGCAGCTTGGTTTCCTCAGCACTCGCACACGTTCACGCACACCGTTCTCGCACGTCCCACATGGCGCGGAAGTCTTACGCCTTGCCCTAATCGGAGCTGCGCTCAGAGTAACCCTCGTCTTCGCATTCCATCCAGGACCTCCTGACTGAAGGCACCGTGCCTCCTAGAGGACGGCGGCTTGGGTTCTTACTGCAATTCAAGTCCTGTTCCTTCTTTGGCATTACAGGCAGCCCCAGGCCCAGAGAAGCAGCTACGGCGTTCCTTGGTTGAGACAGTTCGCTGGATGCGGGCCTCCCTACTTCGATAATTTGACTCAGGGAAGGAAACACAGGGTAACCGGTGTCTCTTGGGACTCGTTAGAAACCACAGGGATGTACGCTGAGTGTGCCCATGAAAACGGGGCCCTGCTGGAACTAGCCCAGCTTTCCCATTTTGAGGGCGGCATTCATGCCTGCCTTGACGCTCCCTGACATTCCCGGCTCCCGACAGGCCAGTGAGCCCTGGAAGAATGCTTCGGGGAAAATTATGAGTTTGCTCTCTCTAAACCAGGGGCTTCCGTGGCCGCGGTGGCGGTCCGCATGACAGGCTCTAGAGCTAAAGGGAACCTCAACGTGAGAACTCGCCTCCAGGTTAGGCCCTGAGTAGCCGTGCAGAAAGGGAGGCATGCAGCTCTTTCCAGGAGTTCTTAGTCGCTTTGCTTTAAAGGAAGTACACGTCCGGGGACTCCTAGGCCCCACGGGCGTGCATCATTTTCCCTCCAAGGTCACTGAGTGCCTCCAGACACCTGTGGGCTGGCTGAGCAACGTCGAGGTCCATTGCTTGATTCCCTCGGAGGACCCCTGTGCGTGCCGAGTGCTGGGCAACCACACACTGCGCGTTCCTTGAGGAGCGCTACATGTCCAGAGCCCTCGAACGCCCTCAGGACAACATGGCTGGTGAGTGCGAAGTGCCCAGGAAGACTCTGTCATGGCCCTTGTGTGAGCTGCCATGAGAGAACGCTGTGCTTGGAACACTGTGAGGCCCGTCCTCGTACCTGAAGTCACTCTGCTCGAGGAGAAAGTCGGCATCTTAGCATGCTGTGTGGCTCCCGGCACACCCAGCATGAACCCAGGCCTGGAAGTAAGGCCCTGATTTGCCGTGCAGAAGCGGAGGCGTGCTGCAGTTTCCAGGAGGCGGTGGCCTCTGCTCTGCATACCTTGAACGGCAGCACAGCTTTCTGGACACCTGGGAGGCTAGCCGGGGCACCCTGTTCCCGGCAGGAACACTGAGTAACCCCAGGCGCACCTGGGTCTGCTAAGCAACATCCAGGCCCGTAGCCCTTTAGAGCCCCTCTGTGCACGCCGAGCGTAGGGAAACGCACTGCCCTCTCTTTTGGAGCAGCTTGGTTTCCTCAGCACTCGCACACGTTCACGCACACCGTTCTCGACCGTCCCACATGGCGCGGAAGTCTTACGCCTTGCCCTAATCGGAGCTGCGCTCAGAGTAACCCTCGTCTTCGCATTCCATCCAGGACCTCCTGACTGAAGGCACCGTGCCTCCTAGAGGACGGCGGCTTGGGTTCTTACTGCAATTCAAGTCCTGTTCCTTCTTTGGCACTGCAGGCAGCCCCAGGCCCAGAGGAGCAGCTACGGCGTTCCTTGGTTGAGACAGTTCGCTGGATGCGGGCCTCCCTACTTCGATAAGTTGACTCAGGGAAGGAAACACAGGGTAACCGGTGTCTCTTGGGACTCGTTAGAAACCACAGGGATGTACGCTGAGTGTGCCCATGAAAACGGGGCCCTGCTGGAACTAGCCCAGCTTTCCCATTTTGAGGGCGGCATTCATGCCTGCCTTGACGCTCCCTGACATTCCCGGCTCCCGACAGGCCAGTGAGCCCTGGAAGAATGCTTCGGGGAAAATTATGAGTTTGCTCTCTCTAAACCAGGGGCTTCCGTGGCCGCGGTGGCGGTCCGCATGACAGGCTCTAGAGCTAAAGGGAACCTCAACGTGAGAACTCGCCTCCAGGTTAGGCCCTGAGTAGCCGTGCAGAAAGGGAGGCATGCAGCTCTTTCCAGGAGTTCTTAGTCGCTTTGCTTTTTGTGTGGCTCCCGGCACACCCAGCATGAACCCACTCCTGGAAGTAAGGCCCGGATTTGCCGTGCAGAAGCGGAGGCGTGCTGCAGTTTCCAGGAGGCGGTTGCCTCTGCTCTGCATACCTTGAACGGCATCACAGCTTTCTGGACACCTGGGAGGCTAGCCGGGGCACCCTGTTCCCGGCAGGAACACTGAGTAACCCCAGGCGCACCTGGGTCTGCTAAGCAACATCCAGGCCCGTAGCCCTTTAGAGCCCCTCTGTGCACGCCGAGCGTAGAGAAACGCACTGCCCTCTCTTTTGGAGCAGCTTGGTTCCCTCAGCCCTCGCACACGTTCACGCACACCTTTCTGGCACGTCCCACATGGCGCGGAGGTCTTACGCGTTGCCCTAATCGGAGCTGCGATCAGAGTAACCCTCGTCTTCGCTTTCCATCCAGGACCTCCTGACTGAAGGCACCGTGCCTCCTAGAGGACGGCGGCTTGGGTTCTTACTGCAATTCAAGTCCTGTTCCTTCTTTGGCACTGCAGGCAGCCCCAGGCCCAGAGGAGCAGCTACGGCGTTCCTTGGTTGAGACAGTTCGCTGGATGCGGGCCTCCTTACTTCGATAAGTTGACTCAGGGAAGGAAACACAGGGTAACCGGTGTCTCTTGGGACTCGTTAGAAACCACAGGGATGTACGCTGAGTGTGCCCATGAAAACGGGGCCCTGCTGGAACTAGCCCAGCTTTCCCATTTTGAGGGCGGCATTCATGCCTGCCTTGACGCTCCCTGACATTCCCGGCTCCCGACAGGCCAGTGAGCCCTGGAAGAATGCTTCGGGGAAAATTATGAGTTTGCTCTCTCTAAACCAGGGGCTTCCGTGGCCGCGGTGGCGGTCCGCATGACAGGCTCTAGAGCTAAAGGGAACCTCAACGTGAGAACTCGCCTCCAGGTTAGGCCCTGAGTAGCCGTGCAGAAAGGGAGGCATGCAGCTCTTTCCAGGAGTTCTTAGTCGCTTTGCTTTAAAGGAAGTACACGTCCGGGGACTCCTAGGCCCCACGGGCGTGCATCATTTTCCCTCCAAGGTCACTGAGTGCCTCCAGACACCTGTGGGCTGGCTGAGCAACGTCGAGGTCCATTGCTTGATTCCCTCGGAGGACCCCTGTGCGTGCCGAGTGCTGGGCAACCACACACTGCGCGTTCCTTGAGGAGCGCTACATGTCCAGAGCCCTCGAACGCCCTCAGGACAACATGGCTGGTGAGTGCGAAGTGCCCAGGAAGACTCTGTCATGGCCCTTGTGTGAGCTGCCATGAGAGAACGCTGTGCTTGGAACACTGTGAGGCCCGCCCTCGTACCTGAAGTCACTCTGCTCGAGGAGAAAGTCGGCATCTTAGCATGCTGTGTGGCTCCCGGCACACCCAGCATGAACCCACGCCTGGAAGTAAGGCCCTGATTTGCCGTGCAGAAGCGGAGGCGTGCTGCAGTTTCCAGGAGGCGGTGGCCTCTGCTCTGCATACCTTGAACGGCAGCACAGCTTTCTGGACACCTGGGAGGCTAGCCGGGGCACCCTGTTCCCGGCAGGAACACTGAGTAACCCCAGGCGCACCTCGGTCTGCTAAGCAACATCCAGGCCCGTAGCCCTTTAGAGCCCCTCTGTGCACGCCGAGCGTAGGGAAACGCACTGCCCTCTCTTTTGGAGCAGCTTGGTTTCCTCAGCACTCGCACACGTTCACGCACACCGTTCTCGCACGTCCCACATGGCGCGGAAGTCTTACGCCTTGCCCTAATCGGAGCTGCGCTCAGAGTAACCCTCGTCTTCGCATTCCATCCAGGACCTCCTGACTGAAGGCACCGTGCCTCCTAGAGGACGGCGGCTTGGGTTCTTACTGCAATTCAAGTCCTGTTCCTTCTTTGGCACTGCAGGCAGCCCCAGGCCCAGAGAAGCAGCTACGGCGTTCCTTGGTTGAGACAGTTCGCTGGATGCGGGCCTCCCTACTTCGATAATTTGACTCAGGGAAGGAAACACAGGGTAACGGGTGTCTCTTGGGACTCGTTAGAAACCACAGGGATGTACGCTGAGTGTGCCCATGAAAACGGGGGCCTGCTGGAACTAGCCCTGCTTTCCCATTTTGAGGGAGGCATTCATGCCTGCCTTGACGCTCCCTGACATTCCCGGCTCCCGACAGGCCAGTGAGCCCTGGAAGAATGCTTCGGGGAAAATTATGAGTTTGCTCTCTCTAAACCAGGGGCTTCCGTGGCCGCGGTGGCGGTCCGCATGACAGGCTCTAGAGCTAAAGGGAACCTCAACGTGAGAACTCGCCTCCAGGTTAGGCCCTGAGTAGCCGTGCAGAAAGGGAGGCATGCAGCTCTTTCCAGGAGTTCTTAGTCGCTTTGCTTTAAAGGAAGTACACGTCCGGGGACTCCTAGGCCCCACGGGCGTGCATCATTTTCCCTCCAAGGTCACTGAGTGCCTCCAGACACCTGTGGGCCGGCTGAGCAACGTCGAGGTCCATTGCTTGAATCCCTCGGAGGACCCCTGTGCGTGCCGAGTGCTGGGCAACCACACACTGCGCGTTCCTTGAGGAGCGCTACATGTCCAGAGCCCTCGAACGCCCTCAGGACAACATGGCTGGTGAGTGCGAAGTGCCCAGGAAGACTCTGTCATGGCCCTTGTGTGAGCTGCCATGAGAGAACGCCGTGCTTGGAACACTGTGAGGCCGGCCCTCGTACCTGAAGTCACTCTGCTCGAGGAGAAAGTCGGCATCTTAGCATGCTGTGTGGCTCCCGGCACACCCAGCATGAACCCACGCCTGGAAGTAAGGCCCTGATTTGCCGTGCAGAAGCGGAGGCGTGCTGCAGTTTCCAGGAGGCGGTGGCCTCTGCTCTGCATACCTTGAACGGCAGCACAGCTTTCTGGACACCTGGGAGGCTACCCGGGGCACCCTGTTCCCGGCAGGAACACTGAGTAACCCCAGGCGCACCTGGGTCTGCTAAGCAACATCCAGGCCCGTAGCCCTTTAGAGCCCCTCTGTGCACGCCGAGCGTAGGGAAACGCACTGCCCTCTCTTTTGGAGCAGCTTGGTTTCCTCAGCACTCGCACCCGTTCACGCACACCGTTCTGTCACGTCCCACATGGTGCGGAGGTCTTACGCGTTGCCCTAATCGGAGCTGAGCTCAGAGTAACCCTCGTCTTCGCATTCCATCCAGGACCTCCTGACTGAAGGCACCGTGCCTCCTAGAGGACGGCGGCTTGGGTTCTTACTGCAATTCAAGTCCTGTTCCTTCTTTGGCACTGCAGGCAGCCCCAGGCCCAGAGGAGCAGCTACGGTGTTCCTTGGTTGAGACAGTTCGCTGGATGCGGGCCTCCCTACTTCGATAAGTTGACTCAGGGAAGGAAACACAGGGTAACCGGTGTCTCTTGGGACTCGTTAGAAACCACAGGGATGTACGCTGAGTGTGCCCATGAAAACGGGGGCCTGCTGGAACTAGCCCTGCTTTCCCATTTTGAGGGCGGCATTCATGCCTGCCTTGACGCTCCCTGACATTCCCGGCTCCCGACAGGCCAGTGAGCCCTGGAAGAATGCTTCGGGGAAAATTATGAGTTTGCTCTCTCTAAACCAGGGGCTTCCGTAGCCGCGGTGGCGGTCCGCATGACAGGCTCTAGAGCTAAAGGGAACCTCAACGTGAGAACTCGCCTCCAGGTTAGGCCCTGAGTAGCCGTGCAGAAAGGGAAGCATGCAGCTCTTTCCAGGAGTTCTTAGTCGCTTTGCTTTTTGTGTGGCTCCCGGCACACCCAGCATGAACCCACTCCTGGAAGTAAGGCCCGGATTTGCCGTGCAGAAGCGGAGGCGTGCTGCAGTTTCCAGGAGGCGGTTGCCTCTGCTCTGCATACCTTGAACGGCATCACAGCTTTCTGGACACCTGGGAGGCTAGCCGGGGCACCCTGTTCCCGGCAGGAACACTGAGTAACCCCAGGCGCACCTGGGTCTGCTAAGCAACATCCAGGCCCGTAGCCCTTTAGAGCCCCTCTGTGCACGCCGAGCGTAGAGAAACGCACTGCCCTCTCTTTTGGAGCAGCTTGGTTCCCTCAGCCCTCGCACACGTTCACGCACACCTTTCTGGCACGTCCCACATGGCGCGGAGGTCTTACGCGTTGCCCTAATCGGAGCTGCGATCAGAGTAACCCTCGTCTTCGCTTTCCATCCAGGACCTCCTGACTGAAGGCACCGTGCCTCCTAGAGGACGGCGGCTTGGGTTCTTACTGCAATTCAAGTCCTGTTCCTTCTTTGGCACTGCAGGCAGCCCCAGGCCCAGAGGAGCAGCTACGGCGTTCCTTGGTTGAGACAGTTCGCTGGATGCGGGCCTCCTTACTTCGATAAGTTGACTCAGGGAAGGAAACACAGGGTAACCGGTGTCTCTTGGGACTCGTTAGAAACCACAGGGATGTACGCTGAGTGTGCCCATGAAAACGGGGCCCTGCTGGAACTAGCCCAGCTTTCCCATTTTGAGGGCGGCATTCATGCCTGCCTTGACGCTCCCTGACATTCCCGGCTCCCGACAGGCCAGTGAGCCCTGGAAGAATGCTTCGGGGAAAATTATGAGTTTGCTCTCTCTAAACCAGGGGCTTCCGTGGCCGCGGTGGCGGTCCGCATGACAGGCTCTAGAGCTAAAGGGAACCTCAACGTGAGAACTCGCCTCCAGGTTAGGCCCTGAGTAGCCGTGCAGAAAGGGAGGCATGCAGCTCTTTCCAGGAGTTCTTAGTCGCTTTGCTTTAAAGGAAGTACACGTCCGGGGACTCCTAGGCCCCACGGGCGTGCATCATTTTCCCTCCAAGGTCACTGAGTGCCTCCAGACACCTGTGGGCTGGCTGAGCAACGTCGAGGTCCATTGCTTGATTCCCTCGGAGGACCCCTGTGCGTGCCGAGTGCTGGGCAACCACACACTGCGCGTTCCTTGAGGAGCGCTACATGTCCAGAGCCCTCGAACGCCCTCAGGACAACATGGCTGGTGAGTGCGAAGTGCCCAGGAAGACTCTGTCATGGCCCTTGTGTGAGCTGCCATGAGAGAACGCTGTGCTTGGAACACTGTGAGGCCCGCCCTCGTACCTGAAGTCACTCTGCTCGAGGAGAAAGTCGGCATCTTAGCATGCTGTGTGGCTCCCGGCACACCCAGCATGAACCCACGCCTGGAAGTAAGGCCCTGATTTGCCGTGCAGAAGCGGAGGCGTGCTGCAGTTTCCAGGAGGCGGTGGCCTCTGCTCTGCATACCTTGAACGGCAGCACAGCTTTCTGGACACCTGGGAGGCTAGCCGGGGCACCCTGTTCCCGGCAGGAACACTGAGTAACCCCAGGCGCACCTCGGTCTGCTAAGCAACATCCAGGCCCGTAGCCCTTTAGAGCCCCTCTGTGCACGCCGAGCGTAGGGAAACGCACTGCCCTCTCTTTTGGAGCAGCTTGGTTTCCTCAGCACTCGCACACGTTCACGCACACCGTTCTCGCACGTCCCACATGGCGCGGAAGTCTTACGCCTTGCCCTAATCGGAGCTGCGCTCAGAGTAACCCTCGTCTTCGCATTCCATCCAGGACCTCCTGACTGAAGGCACCGTGCCTCCTAGAGGACGGCGGCTTGGGTTCTTACTGCAATTCAAGTCCTGTTCCTTCTTTGGCATTACAGGCAGCCCCAGGCCCAGAGAAGCAGCTACGGCGTTCCTTGGTTGAGACAGTTCGCTGGATGCGGGCCTCCCTACTTCGATAATTTGACTCAGGGAAGGAAACACAGGGTAACGGGTGTCTCTTGGGACTCGTTAGAAACCACAGGGATGTACGCTGAGTGTGCCCATGAAAACGGGGGCCTGCTGGAACTAGCCCTGCTTTCCCATTTTGAGGGAGGCATTCATGCCTGCCTTGACGCTCCCTGACATTCCCGGCTCCCGACAGGCCAGTGAGCCCTGGAAGAATGCTTCGGGGAAAATTATGAGTTTGCTCTCTCTAAACCAGGGGCTTCCGTGGCCGCGGTGGCGGTCCGCATGACAGGCTCTAGAGCTAAAGGGAACCTCAACGTGAGAACTCGCCTCCAGGTTAGGCCCTGAGTAGCCGTGCAGAAAGGGAAGCATGCAGCTCTTTCCAGGAGTTCTTAGTCGCTTTGCTTTTTGTGTGGCTCCCGGCACACCCAGCATGAACCCACTCCTGGAAGTAAGGCCCGGATTTGCCGTGCAGAAGCGGAGGCGTGCTGCAGTTTCCAGGAGGCGGTTGCCTCTGCTCTGCATACCTTGAACGGCATCACAGCTTTCTGGACACCTGGGAGGCTAGCCGGGGCACCCTGTTCCCGGCAGGAACACTGAGTAACCCCAGGCGCACCTGGGTCTGCTAAGCAACATCCAGGCCCGTAGCCCTTTAGAGCCCCTCTGTGCACGCCGAGCGTAGAGAAACGCACTGCCCTCTCTTTTGGAGCAGCTTGGTTCCCTCAGCCCTCGCACACGTTCACGCACACCTTTCTGGCACGTCCCACATGGCGCGGAGGTCTTACGCGTTGCCCTAATCGGAGCTGCGATCAGAGTAACCCTCGTCTTCGCTTTCCATCCAGGACCTCCTGACTGAAGGCACCGTGCCTCCTAGAGGACGGCGGCTTGGGTTCTTACTGCAATTCAAGTCCTGTTCCTTCTTTGGCACTGCAGGCAGCCCCAGGCCCAGAGGAGCAGCTACGGCGTTCCTTGGTTGAGACAGTTCGCTGGATGCGGGCCTCCCTACTTCGATAAGTTGACTCAGGGAAGGAAACCCAGGGTAACCGGTGTCTCTTGGGACTCGTTAGAAACCACAGGGATGTACGCTGAGTGTGCCCATGAAAACGGGGCCCTGCTGGAACTAGCCCAGCTTTCCCATTTTGAGGGCGGCATTCATGCCTGCCTTGACGCTCCCTGACATTCCCGGCTCCCGACAGGCCAGTGAGCCCTGGAAGAATGCTTCGGGGAAAATTATGAGTTTGCTCTCTCTAAACCAGGGGCTTCCGTGGCCGCGGTGGCGGTCCGCATGACAGGCTCTAGAGCTAAAGGGAACCTCAACGTGAGAACTCGCCTCCAGGTTAGGCCCTGAGTAGCCGTGCAGAAAGGGAGGCATGCAGCTCTTTCCAGGAGTTCTTAGTCGCTTTGCTTTAAAGGAAGTACACGTCCGGGGACTCCTAGGCCCCACGGGCGTGCATCATTTTCCCTCCAAGGTCACTGAGTGCCTCCAGACACCTGTGGGCTGGCTGAGCAACGTCGAGGTCCATTGCTTGATTCCCTCGGAGGACCCTGTGCGTGCCGAGTGCTGGGCAACCACACACTGCGCGTTCCTTGAGGAGCGCTACATGTCCAGAGCCCTCGAACGCCCTCAGGACAACATGGCTGGTGAGTGCGAAGTGCCCAGGAAGACTCTGTCATGGCCCTTGTGTGAGCTGCCATGAGAGAACGCTGTGCTTGGAACACTGTGAGGCCCGCCCTCGTACCTGAAGTCACTCTGCTCGAGGAGAAAGTCGGCATCTTAGCATGCTGTGTGGCTCCCGGCACACCCAGCATGAACCCACGCCTGGAAGTAAGGCCCTGATTTGCCGTGCAGAAGCGGAGGCGTGCTGCAGTTTCCAGGAGGCGGTGGCCTCTGCTCTGCATACCTTGAACGGCAGCACAGCTTTCTGGACACCTGGGAGGCTAGCCGGGGCACCCTGTTCCCGGCAGGAACACTGAGTAACCCCAGGCGCACCTCGGTCTGCTAAGCAACATCCAGGCCCGTAGCCCTTTAGAGCCCCTCTGTGCACGCCGAGCGTAGGGAAACGCACTGCCCTCTCTTTTGGAGCAGCTTGGTTTCCTCAGCACTCGCACACGTTCACGCACACCGTTCTCGCACGTCCCACATGGCGCGGAAGTCTTACGCCTTGCCCTAATCGGAGCTGCGCTCAGAGTAACCCTCGTCTTCGCATTCCATCCAGGACCTCCTGACTGAAGGCACCGTGCCTCCTAGAGGACGGCGGCTTGGGTTCTTACTGCAATTCAAGTCCTGTTCCTTCTTTGGCATTACAGGCAGCCCCAGGCCCAGAGAAGCAGCTACGGCGTTCCTTGGTTGAGACAGTTCGCTGGATGCGGGCCTCCCTACTTCGATAATTTGACTCAGGGAAGGAAACACAGGGTAACCGGTGTCTCTTGGGACTCGTTAGAAACCACAGGGATGTACGCTGAGTGTGCCCATGAAAACGGGGCCCTGCTGGAACTAGCCCAGCTTTCCCATTTTGAGGGCGGCATTCATGCCTGCCTTGACGCTCCCTGACATTCCCGGCTCCCGACAGGCCAGTGAGCCCTGGAAGAATGCTTCGGGGAAAATTATGAGTTTGCTCTCTCTAAACCAGGGGCTTCCGTGGCCGCGGTGGCGGTCCGCATGACAGGCTCTAGAGCTAAAGGGAACCTCAACGTGAGAACTCGCCTCCAGGTTAGGCCCTGAGTAGCCGTGCAGAAAGGGAGGCATGCAGCTCTTTCCAGGAGTTCTTAGTCGCTTTGCTTTAAAGGAAGTACACGTCCGGGGACTCCTAGGCCCCACGGGCGTGCATCATTTTCCCTCCAAGGTCACTGAGTGCCTCCAGACACCTGTGGGCTGGCTGAGCAACGTCGAGGTCCATTGCTTGATTCCCTCGGAGGACCCCTGTGCGTGCCGAGTGCTGGGCAACCACACACTGCGCGTTCCTTGAGGAGCGCTACATGTCCAGAGCCCTCGAACGCCCTCAGGACAACATGGCTGGTGAGTGCGAAGTGCCCAGGAAGACTCTGTCATGGCCCTTGTGTGAGCTGCCATGAGAGAACGCTGTGCTTGGAACACTGTGAGGCCCGCCCTCGTACCTGAAGTCACTCTGCTCGAGGAGAAAGTCGGCATCTTAGCATGCTGTGTGGCTCCCGGCACACCCAGCATGAACCCACGCCTGGAAGTAAGGCCCTGATTTGCCGTGCAGAAGCGGAGGCGTGCTGCAGTTTCCAGGAGGCGGTGGCCTCTGCTCTGCATACCTTGAACGGCAGCACAGCTTTCTGGACACCTGGGAGGCTAGCCGGGGCACCCTGTTCCCGGCAGGAACACTGAGTAACCCCAGGCGCACCTCGGTCTGCTAAGCAACATCCAGGCCCGTAGCCCTTTAGAGCCCCTCTGTGCACGCCGAGCGTAGGGAAACGCACTGCCCTCTCTTTTGGAGCAGCTTGGTTTCCTCAGCACTCGCACACGTTCACGCACACCGTTCTCGCACGTCCCACATGGCGCGGAAGTCTTACGCCTTGCCCTAATCGGAGCTGCGCTCAGAGTAACCCTCGTCTTCGCATTCCATCCAGGACCTCCTGACTGAAGGCACCGTGCCTCCTAGAGGACGGCGGCTTGGGTTCTTACTGCAATTCAAGTCCTGTTCCTTCTTTGGCATTACAGGCAGCCCCAGGCCCAGAGAAGCAGCTACGGCGTTCCTTGGTTGAGACAGTTCGCTGGATGCGGGCCTCCCTACTTCGATAATTTGACTCAGGGAAGGAAACACAGGGTAACCGGTGTCTCTTGGGACTCGTTAGAAACCACAGGGATGTACGCTGAGTGTGCCCATGAAAACGGGGCCCTGCTGGAACTAGCCCAGCTTTCCCATTTTGAGGGCGGCATTCATGCCTGCCTTGACGCTCCCTGACATTCCCGGCTCCCGACAGGCCAGTGAGCCCTGGAAGAATGCTTCGGGGAAAATTATGAGTTTGCTCTCTCTAAACCAGGGGCTTCCGTGGCCGCGGTGGCGGTCCGCATGACAGGCTCTAGAGCTAAAGGGAACCTCAACGTGAGAACTCGCCTCCAGGTTAGGCCCTGAGTAGCCGTGCAGAAAGGGAGGCATGCAGCTCTTTCCAGGAGTTCTTAGTCGCTTTGCTTTAAAGGAAGTACACGTCCGGGGACTCCTAGGCCCCACGGGCGTGCATCATTTTCCCTCCAAGGTCACTGAGTGCCTCCAGACACCTGTGGGCTGGCTGAGCAACGTCGAGGTCCATTGCTTGATTCCCTCGGAGGACCCCTGTGCGTGCCGAGTGCTGGGCAACCACACACTGCGCGTTCCTTGAGGAGCGCTACATGTCCAGAGCCCTCGAACGCCCTCAGGACAACATGGCTGGTGAGTGCGAAGTGCCCAGGAAGACTCTGTCATGGCCCTTGTGTGAGCTGCCATGAGAGAACGCTGTGCTTGGAACACTGTGAGGCCCGTCCTCGTACCTGAAGTCACTCTGCTCGAGGAGAAAGTCGGCATCTTAGCATGCTGTGTGGCTCCCGGCACACCCAGCATGAACCCAGGCCTGGAAGTAAGGCCCTGATTTGCCGTGCAGAAGCGGAGGCGTGCTGCAGTTTCCAGGAGGCGGTGGCCTCTGCTCTGCATACCTTGAACGGCAGCACAGCTTTCTGGACACCTGGGAGGCTAGCCGGGGCACCCTGTTCCCGGCAGGAACACTGAGTAACCCCAGGCGCACCTGGGTCTGCTAAGCAACATCCAGGCCCGTAGCCCTTTAGAGCCCCTCTGTGCACGCCGAGCGTAGGGAAACGCACTGCCCTCTCTTTTGGAGCAGCTTGGTTTCCTCAGCACTCGCACACGTTCACGCACACCGTTCTCGACCGTCCCACATGGCGCGGAAGTCTTACGCCTTGCCCTAATCGGAGCTGCGCTCAGAGTAACCCTCGTCTTCGCATTCCATCCAGGACCTCCTGACTGAAGGCACCGTGCCTCCTAGAGGACGGCGGCTTGGGTTCTTACTGCAATTCAAGTCCTGTTCCTTCTTTGGCACTGCAGGCAGCCCCAGGCCCAGAGGAGCAGCTACGGCGTTCCTTGGTTGAGACAGTTCGCTGGATGCGGGCCTCCCTACTTCGATAAGTTGACTCAGGGAAGGAAACACAGGGTAACCGGTGTCTCTTGGGACTCGTTAGAAACCACAGGGATGTACGCTGAGTGTGCCCATGAAAACGGGGCCCTGCTGGAACTAGCCCAGCTTTCCCATTTTGAGGGCGGCATTCATGCCTGCCTTGACGCTCCCTGACATTCCCGGCTCCCGACAGGCCAGTGAGCCCTGGAAGAATGCTTCGGGGAAAATTATGAGTTTGCTCTCTCTAAACCAGGGGCTTCCGTGGCCGCGGTGGCGGTCCGCATGACAGGCTCTAGAGCTAAAGGGAACCTCAACGTGAGAACTCGCCTCCAGGTTAGGCCCTGAGTAGCCGTGCAGAAAGGGAGGCATGCAGCTCTTTCCAGGAGTTCTTAGTCGCTTTGCTTTTTGTGTGGCTCCCGGCACACCCAGCATGAACCCACTCCTGGAAGTAAGGCCCGGATTTGCCGTGCAGAAGCGGAGGCGTGCTGCAGTTTCCAGGAGGCGGTTGCCTCTGCTCTGCATACCTTGAACGGCATCACAGCTTTCTGGACACCTGGGAGGCTAGCCGGGGCACCCTGTTCCCGGCAGGAACACTGAGTAACCCCAGGCGCACCTGGGTCTGCTAAGCAACATCCAGGCCCGTAGCCCTTTAGAGCCCCTCTGTGCACGCCGAGCGTAGAGAAACGCACTGCCCTCTCTTTTGGAGCAGCTTGGTTCCCTCAGCCCTCGCACACGTTCACGCACACCTTTCTGGCACGTCCCACATGGCGCGGAGGTCTTACGCGTTGCCCTAATCGGAGCTGCGATCAGAGTAACCCTCGTCTTCGCTTTCCATCCAGGACCTCCTGACTGAAGGCACCGTGCCTCCTAGAGGACGGCGGCTTGGGTTCTTACTGCAATTCAAGTCCTGTTCCTTCTTTGGCACTGCAGGCAGCCCCAGGCCCAGAGGAGCAGCTACGGCGTTCCTTGGTTGAGACAGTTCGCTGGATGCGGGCCTCCTTACTTCGATAAGTTGACTCAGGGAAGGAAACCCAGGGTAACCGGTGTCTCTTGGGACTCGTTAGAAACCACAGGGATGTACGCTGAGTGTGCCCATGAAAAGGGGGCCCTGCTGGAACTAGCCCAGCTTTCCCATTTTGAGGGCGGCATTCATGCCTGCCTTGACGCTCCCTGACATTCCCGGCTCCCGACAGGCCAGTGAGCCCTGGAAGAATGCTTCGGGGAAAATTATGAGTTTGCTCTCTCTAAACCAGGGGCTTCCGTGGCCGCGGTGGCGGTCCGCATGACAGGCTCTAGAGCTAAAGGGAACCTCAACGTGAGAACTCGCCTCCAGGTTAGGCCCTGAGTAGCCGTGCAGAAAGGGAGGCATGCAGCTCTTTCCAGGAGTTCTTAGTCGCTTTGCTTTAAAGGAAGTACACGTCCGGGGACTCCTAGGCCCCACGGGCGTGCATCATTTTCCCTCCAAGGTCACTGAGTGCCTCCAGACACCTGTGGGCTGGCTGAGCAACGTCGAGGTCCATTGCTTGATTCCCTCGGAGGACCCCTGTGCGTGCCGAGTGCTGGGCAACCACACACTGCGCGTTCCTTGAGGAGCGCTACATGTCCAGAGCCCTCGAACGCCCTCAGGACAACATGGCTGGTGAGTGCGAAGTGCCCAGGAAGACTCTGTCATGGCCCTTGTGTGAGCTGCCATGAGAGAACGCTGTGCTTGGAACACTGTGAGGCCCGCCCTCGTACCTGAAGTCACTCTGCTCGAGGAGAAAGTCGGCATCTTAGCATGCTGTGTGGCTCCCGGCACACCCAGCATGAACCCACGCCTGGAAGTAAGGCCCTGATTTGCCGTGCAGAAGCGGAGGCGTGCTGCAGTTTCCAGGAGGCGGTGGCCTCTGCTCTGCATACCTTGAACGGCAGCACAGCTTTCTGGACACCTGGGAGGCTAGCCGGGGCACCCTGTTCCCGGCAGGAACACTGAGTAACCCCAGGCGCACCTCGGTCTGCTAAGCAACATCCAGGCCCGTAGCCCTTTAGAGCCCCTCTGTGCACGCCGAGCGTAGGGAAACGCACTGCCCTCTCTTTTGGAGCAGCTTGGTTTCCTCAGCACTCGCACACGTTCACGCACACCGTTCTCGCACGTCCCACATGGCGCGGAAGTCTTACGCCTTGCCCTAATCGGAGCTGCGCTCAGAGTAACCCTCGTCTTCGCATTCCATCCAGGACCTCCTGACTGAAGGCACCGTGCCTCCTAGAGGACGGCGGCTTGGGTTCTTACTGCAATTCAAGTCCTGTTCCTTCTTTGGCACTGCAGGCAGCCCCAGGCCCAGAGAAGCAGCTACGGCGTTCCTTGGTTGAGACAGTTCGCTGGATGCGGGCCTCCCTACTTCGATAATTTGACTCAGGGAAGGAAACACAGGGTAACGGGTGTCTCTTGGGACTCGTTAGAAACCACAGGGATGTACGCTGAGTGTGCCCATGAAAACGGGGGCCTGCTGGAACTAGCCCTGCTTTCCCATTTTGAGGGAGGCATTCATGCCTGCCTTGACGCTCCCTGACATTCCCGGCTCCCGACAGGCCAGTGAGCCCTGGAAGAATGCTTCGGGGAAAATTATGAGTTTGCTCTCTCTAAACCAGGGGCTTCCGTGGCCGCGGTGGCGGTCCGCATGACAGGCTCTAGAGCTAAAGGGAACCTCAACGTGAGAACTCGCCTCCAGGTTAGGCCCTGAGTAGCCGTGCAGAAAGGGAGGCATGCAGCTCTTTCCAGGAGTTCTTAGTCGCTTTGCTTTAAAGGAAGTACACGTCCGGGGACTCCTAGGCCCCACGGGCGTGCATCATTTTCCCTCCAAGGTCACTGAGTGCCTCCAGACACCTGTGGGCCGGCTGAGCAACGTCGAGGTCCATTGCTTGATTCCCTCGGAGGACCCCTGTGCGTGCCGAGTGCTGGGCAACCACACACTGCGCGTTCCTTGAGGAGCGCTACATGTCCAGAGCCCTCGAACGCCCTCAGGACAACATGGCTGGTGAGTGCGAAGTGCCCAGGAAGACTCTGTCATGGCCCTTGTGTGAGCTGCCATGAGAGAACGCCGTGCTTGGAACACTGTGAGGCCGGCCCTCGTACCTGAAGTCACTCTGCTCGAGGAGAAAGTCGGCATCTTAGCATGCTGTGTGGCTCCCGGCACACCCAGCATGAACCCACGCCTGGAAGTAAGGCCCTGATTTGCCGTGCAGAAGCGGAGGCGTGCTGCAGTTTCCAGGAGGCGGTGGCCTCTGCTCTGCATACCTTGAACGGCAGCACAGCTTTCTGGACACCTGGGAGGCTACCCGGGGCACCCTGTTCCCGGCAGGAACACTGAGTAACCCCAGGCGCACCTGGGTCTGCTAAGCAACATCCAGGCCCGTAGCCCTTTAGAGCCCCTCTGTGCACGCCGAGCGTAGGGAAACGCACTGCCCTCTCTTTTGGAGCAGCTTGGTTTCCTCAGCACTCGCACCCGTTCACGCACACCGTTCTGTCACGTCCCACATGGTGCGGAGGTCTTACGCGTTGCCCTAATCGGAGCTGAGCTCAGAGTAACCCTCGTCTTCGCATTCCATCCAGGACCTCCTGACTGAAGGCACCGTGCCTCCTAGAGGACGGCGGCTTGGGTTCTTACTGCAATTCAAGTCCTGTTCCTTCTTTGGCACTGCAGGCAGCCCCAGGCCCAGAGGAGCAGCTACGGTGTTCCTTGGTTGAGACAGTTCGCTGGATGCGGGCCTCCCTACTTCGATAAGTTGACTCAGGGAAGGAAACACAGGGTAACCGGTGTCTCTTGGGACTCGTTAGAAACCACAGGGATGTACGCTGAGTGTGCCCATGAAAACGGGGGCCTGCTGGAACTAGCCCTGCTTTCCCATTTTGAGGGCGGCATTCATGCCTGCCTTGACGCTCCCTGACATTCCCGGCTCCCGACAGGCCAGTGAGCCCTGGAAGAATGCTTCGGGGAAAATTATGAGTTTGCTCTCTCTAAACCAGGGGCTTCCGTAGCCGCGGTGGCGGTCCGCATGACAGGCTCTAGAGCTAAAGGGAACCTCAACGTGAGAACTCGCCTCCAGGTTAGGCCCTGAGTAGCCGTGCAGAAAGGGAAGCATGCAGCTCTTTCCAGGAGTTCTTAGTCGCTTTGCTTTTTGTGTGGCTCCCGGCACACCGAGCATGAACCCACTCCTGGAAGTAAGGCCCTGATTTGCCGTGCAGAAGCGGAGGCGTGCTGCATTTTCCAGGATGCGGTGGCCTCTGCTCTGCATACCTTGAACGGCAGCACAGCTTTCTGGACACCTGGGAGGCTAGCCGGGGCACCCTGTTCCCGGCAGGAACACTGAGTAACCCCAGGCGCACCTGGGTCTGCTAAGCAACATCCAGGCCCGTAGCCCTTTAGAGCCCCTCTGTGCACGCCGAGCGTAGAGAAACGCACTGCCCTCTCTTTTGGAGCAGCTTGGTTCCCTCAGCCCTCGCACACGTTCACGCACACCGTTCTCGCACGTCCCACATGGCGCGGAGGTCTTACGCGTTGCCCTAATCGGAGCTGCGATCAGAGTAACCCTCGTCTTCGCTTTCCATCCAGGACCTCCTGACTGAAGGCACCGTGCCTCCTAGAGGACGGCGGCTTGGGTTCTTACTGCAATTCAAGTCCTGTTCCTTCTTTGGCACTGCAGGCAGCCCCAGGCCCAGAGGAGCAGCTACGGCGTTCCTTGGTTGAGACAGTTCGCTGGATGCGGGCCTCCCTACTTCGATAAGTTGACTCAGGGAAGGAAACACAGGGTAACCGGTGCCTCTTGGGACTCGTTAGAAACCACAGGGATGTACGCTGAGTGTGCCCATGAAAACGGGGGCCTGCTGGAACTAGCCCTGCTTTCCCATTTTGAGGGCGGCATTCATGCCTGCCTTGACGCTCCCTGACATTCCCGGCTCCCGACAGGCCAGTGAGCCCTGGAAGAATGCTTCGGGGAAAATTATGAGTTTGCTCTCTCTAAACCAGGGGCTTCCGTGGCCGCGGTGGCGGTCCGCATGACAGGCTCTAGAGCTAAAGGGAACCTCAACGTGAGAACTCGCCTCCAGGTTAGGCCCTGAGTAGCCGTGCAGAAAGCGAGGCATGCAGCTCTTTCCAGGAGTTCTTAGTCGCTTTGCTTTAAAGGAAGTACACGTCCGGGGACTCCTAGGCCCCACGGGCGTGCATCATTTTCCCTCCAAGGTCACTGAGTGCCTCCAGACACCTGTGGGCTGGCTGAGCAACGTCGAGGTCCATTGCTTGATTCCCTCGGAGGACCCCTGTGCGTGCCGAGTGCTGGGCAACCACACACTGCGCGTTCCTTGAGGAGCGCTACATGTCCAGAGCCCTCGAACGCCCTCAGGACAACATGGCTGGTGAGTGCGAAGTGCCCAGGAAGACTCTGTCATGGCCCTTGTGTGAGCTGCCATGAGAGAACGCTGTGCTTGGAACACTGGGAGGCCCGCCCTCGTACCTGAAGTCACTCTGCTCGAGGAGAAAGTCGGCATCTTAGCATGCTGTGTGGCTCCCGGCACACCCAGCATGAACCCACGCCTGGAAGTAAGGCCCTGATTTGCCGTGCAGAAGCGGAGGCGTGCTGCAGTTTCCAGGAGGCGGTGGCCTCTGCTCTGCATACCTTGAACGGCAGCACAGCTTTCTGGACACCTGGGAGGCTAGCCGGGGCACCCTGTTCCCGGCAGGAACACTGAGTAACCCCAGGCGCACCTGGGTCTGCTAAGCAACATCCAGGCCCGTAGCCCTTTAGAGCCCCTCTGTGCACGCCGAGCGTAGGGAAACGCACTGCCCTCTCTTTTGGAGCAGCTTGGTTTCCTCAGCACTCGCACACGTTCACGCACACCGTTCTCGCACGTCCCACATGGCGCGGAAGTCTTACGCCTTGCCCTAATCGGAGCTGCGCTCAGAGTAACCCTCGTCTTCGCATTCCATCCAGGACCTCCTGACTGAAGGCACCGTGCCTCCTAGAGGACGGCGGCTTGGGTTCTTACTGCAATTCAAGTCCTGTTCCTTCTTTGGCACTGCAGGCAGCCCCAGGCCCAGAGGAGCAGCTACGGCGTTCCTTGATTGAGACAGTTCGCTGGATGCGGGCCTCCCTACTTCGATAAGTTGACTCAGGGAAGGAAACACAGGGTAACCGGTGTCTCTTGGGACTCGTTAGAAACCACAGGGATGTACGCTGAGTGTGCCCATGAAAACGGGGGCCTGCTGGAACTAGCCCTGCTTTCCCATTTTGAGGGAGGCATTCATGCCTGCCTTGACGCTCCCTGACATTCCCGGCTCCCGACAGGCCAGTGAGCCCTGGAAGAATGCTTCGGGGAAAATTATGAGTTTGCTCTCTCTAAACCAGGGGCTTCCGTGGCCGCGGTGGCGGTCCGCATGACAGGCTCTAGAGCTAAAGGGAACCTCAACGTGAGAACTCGCCTCCAGGTTAGGCCCTGAGTAGCCGTGCAGAAAGGGAAGCATGCAGCTCTTTCCAGGAGTTCTTAGTCGCTTTGCTTTTTGTGTGGCTCCCGGCACACCCAGCATGAACCCACTCCTGGAAGTAAGGCCCGGATTTGCCGTGCAGAAGCGGAGGCGTGCTGCAGTTTCCAGGAGGCGGTTGCCTCTGCTCTGCATACCTTGAACGGCATCACAGCTTTCTGGACACCTGGGAGGCTAGCCGGGGCACCCTGTTCCCGGCAGGAACACTGAGTAACCCCAGGCGCACCTGGGTCTGCTAAGCAACATCCAGGCCCGTAGCCCTTTAGAGCCCCTCTGTGCACGCCGAGCGTAGAGAAACGCACTGCCCTCTCTTTTGGAGCAGCTTGGTTCCCTCAGCCCTCGCACACGTTCACGCACACCGTTCTGGCACGTCCCACATGGCGCGGAGGTCTTACGCGTTGCCCTAATCGGAGCTGCGATCAGAGTAACCCTCGTCTTCGCTTTCCATCCAGGACCTCCTGACTGAAGGCACCGTGCCTCCTAGAGGACGGCGGCTTGGGTTCTTACTGCAATTCAAGTCCTGTTCCTTCTTTGGCACTGCAGGCAGCCCCAGGCCCAGAGAAGCAGCTACGGCGTTCCTTGGTTGAGACAGTTCGCTGGATGCGGGCCTCCTTACTTCGATAAGTTGACTCAGGGAAGGAAACACAGGGTAACCGGTGTCTCTTGGGACTCGTTAGAAACCACAGGGATGTACGCTGAGTGTGCCCATGAAAACGGGGCCCTGCTGGAACTAGCCCAGCTTTCCCATTTTGAGGGCGGCATTCATGCCTGCCTTGACGCTCCCTGACATTCCCGGCTCCCGACAGGCCAGTGAGCCCTGGAAGAATGCTTCGGGGAAAATTATGAGTTTGCTCTCTCTAAACCAGGGGCTTCCGTGGCCGCGGTGGCGGTCCGCATGACAGGCTCTAGAGCTAAAGGGAACCTCAACGTGAGAACTCGCCTCCAGGTTAGGCCCTGAGTAGCCGTGCAGAAAGGGAGGCATGCAGCTCTTTCCAGGAGTTCTTAGTCGCTTTGCTTTAAAGGAAGTACACGTCCGGGGACTCCTAGGCCCCACGGGCGTGCATCATTTTCCCTCCAAGGTCACTGAGTGCCTCCAGACACCTGTGGGCTGGCTGAGCAAGGTCGAGGTCCATTGCTTTATTCCCTCGGAGGACCCCTGTGCGTGCCGAGTGCTGGGCAACCACACACTGCGCGTTCCTTGAGGAGCGCTACATGTCCAGAGCCCTCGAACGCCCTCAGGACAACATGGCTGGTGAGTGCGAAGTGCCCAGGAAGACTCTGTCATGGCCCTTGTGTGAGCTGCCATGAGAGAACGCTGTGCTTGGAACACTGGGAGGCCCGCCCTCGTACCTGAAGTCACTCTGCTCGAGGAGAAAGTCGGCATCTTAGCATGCTGTGTGGCTCCCGGCACACCCAGCATGAACCCACGCCTGGAAGTAAGGCCCTGATTTGCCGTGCAGAAGCGGAGGCGTGCTGCAGTTTCCAGGAGGCGGTGGCCTCTGCTCTGCATACCTTGAACGGCAGCACAGCTTTCTGGACACCTGGGAGGCTAGCCGGGGCACCCTGTTCCCGGCAGGAACACTGAGTAACCCCAGGCGCACCTCGGTCTGCTAAGCTACATCCAGGCCCGTAGCCCTTTAGAGCCCCTCTGTGCACGCCGAGCGTAGGGAAACGCACTGCCCTCTCTTTTGGAGCAGCTTGGTTTCCTCAGCACTCGCACACGTTCACGCACACCGTTCTCGCACGTCCCACATGGCGCGGAAGTCTTACGCCTTGCCCTAATCGGAGCTGCGCTCAGAGTAACCCTCGTCTTCGCATTCCATCCAGGACCTCCTGACTGAAGGCACCGTGCCTCCTAGAGGACGGCGGCTTGGGTTCTTACTGCAATTCAAGTCCTGTTCCTTCTTTGGCATTACAGGCAGCCCCAGGCCCAGAGAAGCAGCTACGGCGTTCCTTGGTTGAGACAGTTCGCTGGATGCGGGCCTCCCTACTTCGATAATTTGACTCAGGGAAGGAAACACAGAGTAACCGGTGTCTCTTGGGACTCGTTAGAAACCACAGGGATGTACGCTGAGTGTGCCCATGAAAACGGGGGCCTGCTGGAACTAGCCCTGCTTTCCCATTTTGAGGGAGGCATTCATGCCTGCCTTGACGCTCCCTGACATTCCGGGCTCCCGACAGGCCAGTGAGCCCTGGAAGAATGCTTCGGGGAAAATTATGAGTTTGCTCTCTCTAAACCAGGGGCTTCCGTGGCCGCGGTGGCGGTCCGCATGACAGGCTCTAGAGCTAAAGGGAACCTCAACGTGAGAACTCGCCTCCAGGTTAGGCCCTGAGTAGCCGTGCAGAAAGGGAGGCATGCAGCTCTTTCCAGGAGTTCTTAGTCGCTTTGCTTTAAAGGAAGTACACGTCCGGGGACTCCTAGGCCCCACGGGCGTGCATCATTTTCCTCCAAGGTCACTGAGTGCCTCCAGACACCTGTGGGCCGGCTGAGCAACGTCGAGGTCCATTGCTTGATTCCCTCGGAGGACCCCTGTGCGTGCCGAGTGCTGGGCAACCACACACTGCGCGTTCCTTGAGGAGCGCTACATGTCCAGAGCCCTCGAACGCCCTCAGGACAACATGGCTGGTGAGTGCGAAGTGCCCAGGAAGACTCTGTCATGGCCCTTGTGTGAGCTGCCATGAGAGAACGCCGTGCTTGGAACACTGTGAGGCCGGCCCTCGTACCTGAAGTCACTCTGCTCGAGGAGAAAGTCGGCATCTTAGCATGCTGTGTGGCTCCCGGCACACCCAGCATGAACCCACGCCTGGAAGTAAGGCCCTGATTTGCCGTGCAGAAGCGGAGGCGTGCTGCAGTTTCCAGGAGGCGGTGGCCTCTGCTCTGCATACCTTGAACGGCAGCACAGCTTTCTGGACACCTGGGAGGCTACCCGGGGCACCCTGTTCCCGGCAGGAACACTGAGTAACCCCAGGCGCACCTGGGTCTGCTAAGCAACATCCAGGCCCGTAGCCCTTTAGAGCCCCTCTGTGCACGCCGAGCGTAGGGAAACGCACTGCCCTCTCTTTTGGAGCAGCTTGGTTTCCTCAGCACTCGCACCCGTTCACGCACACCGTTCTGGCACGTCCCACATGGCGCGGAGGTCTTACGCGTTGCCCTAATGGGAGCTGAGCTCAGAGTAACCCTCGTCTTCGCATTCCATCCAGGACCTCCTGACTGAAGGCACCGTGCCTCCTAGAGGACGGCGGCTTGGGTTCTTACTGCAATTCAAGTCCTGTTCCTTCTTTGGCACTGCAGGCAGCCCCAGGCCCAGAGGAGCAGCTACGGCGTTCCTTGGTTGAGACAGTTCGCTGGATGCGGGCCTCCCTACTTCGATAAGTTGACTCAGGGAAGGAAACACAGGGTAACCGGTGTCTCTTGGGACTCGTTAGAAACCACAGGGATGTACGCTGAGTGTGCCCATGAAAACGGGGGCCTGCTGGAACTAGCCCAGCTTTCCCATTTTGAGGGCGGCATTCATGCTTGCCTTGACGCTCCCTGACATTCCCGGCTCCCGACAGGCCAGTGAGCCCTGGAAGAATGCTTCGGGGAAAATTATGAGTTTGCTCTCTCTAAACCAGGGGCTTCCGTGGCCGCGGTGGCGGTCCGCATGACAGGCTCTAGAGCTAAAGGGAACCTCAACGTGAGAACTCGCCTCCAGGTTAGGCCCTGAGTAGCCATGCTGAAAGGGAGGCATGCAGCTCTTTCCAGGAGTTCTTAGTCACTTTGCTTTAAAGGAAGTACACGTCCGGGGACTCCTAGGCCCCACGGGCGTGCATCATTTTCCCTCCAAGGTCACTGAGTGCCTCCAGACACCTGTGGGCCGGCTGAGCAACGTCGTGGTCCATTGCTTGATTCCATCGGAGGACCCCTGTGCGTGCCGAGTGCTGGGCAACCACACACTGCGCATTCCTTGAGGAGCGCTACATCTCCAGAGCCCTCGAACGCCCTCAGGACAACATGGCTGGTGAGTGCGAAGTGCCCAGGAAGACTCTGTCATGGCCCTTGTGTGAGCTGCCATGAGAGAACGCTGTGCTTGGAACACTGGGAGGCCCGCCCTCGTACCTGAAGTCACTCTGCTCGAGGAGAAAGTCGGCATCTTAGCATGCTGCGTGGCTCCCGGCACACCCAGCATGAACCCACGCCTGGAAGTAAGGCCCTGATTTGCCGTGCAGAAGCGGAGGCGTGCTGCAGTTTCCAGGAGGCGGTGGCCTCTGCTCTGCATACCTTGAAAGGCAGCACAGCTTTCTGGACACCTGGGAGGCTAGCCGGGGCACCCTGTTCCCGGCAGGAACACTGAGTAACCCCAGGCGCACCTGGGTCTGCTAAGCAACATCCAGGCCCGTAGCCCTTTAGAGCCCCTCTGTGCACGCCGAGCGTAGGGAAACGCACTGCCCTCTCTTTTGGAGCAGCTTGGTTTCCTCAGCACTCGCACACGTTCACGCACACCGTTCTGGCACGTCCCACATGGCGCGGAGGTCTTACGCGTTGCCCTAATCGGAGCTGCGCCCAGAGTAACCCTCGTCTTCGCATTCCATCCAGGACCTCCTGACTGAAGGCACCGTGCCTCCTAGAGGACGGCGGCTTGGGTTCTTAATGCAATTCAAGTCCTGTTCCTTCTTTGGCACTGCAGGCAGCCCCAGGCCCAGAGGAGCAGCTACGGCGTTCCTTGGTTGAGACAGTTCGCTGGATGCGGGCCTCCCTACTTCGATAAGTTGACTCAGGGAAGGAAACACAGGGTAACCGGTGTCTCTTGGGACTCGTTAGAAACCACAGGGATGTACGCTGAGTGTGCCCATGAAAACGGGGGCTTGCTGGAACTAGCCCTGCTTTCCCATTTTGAGGGCGGCATTCATGCCTGCCTTGACGCTCCCTGACATTCCCGGCTCCCGATAGGCCAGTGAGCCCTGGAAGAATGCTTCGGGGAAAATTATGAGTTTGCTCTCTCTAAACCAGGGGCTTCCGTGGCCGCGGTGGCGGTCCGCATGACAGGCTCTAGAGCTAAAGGGAACCTCAACGTGAGAACTCGCCTCCAGGTTAGGCCCTGAGTAGCCGTGCAGAAAGGGAGGCATGCAGCTCTTTCCAGGAGTTCTTAGTCGCTTTGCTTTAAAGGAAGTACACGTCCGGGGACTCCTAGGCCCCACGGGCGTGCATCATTTTCCCTCCAAGGTCACTGAGTGCCTCCACACACCTGTGGGCCGGCTGAGCAACGTCGAGGTCCATTGCTTGATTCCCTCGGAGGACCCCTGTGCGTGCCGAGTGCTGGGCAACCACACACTGCGCGTTCCTTGAGGAGCGCTACATGTCCAGAGCCCTCGAACGCCCTCAGGACAACATGGCTGGTGAGTGCGAAGTGCCCAGGAAGACTCTGTCATGGCCCTTGTGTGAGCTGCCATGAGAGAACGCTGTGCTTGGAACACTGGGAGGCCCGCCCTCGTACCTGAAGTCACTCTGCTCGAGGAGAAAGTCGGCATCTTAGCATGCTGTGTGGCTCCCGGCACACCCAGCATGAACCCACGCCTGGAGGTAAGGCCCTGATTTGCCGTGCAGAAGCGGAGGCGTGCTGCAGTTTCCAGGAGGCGGTGGCTTCTGCTCTGCATACCTTGAACGGCAGCACAGCTTTCTGGACACCTGGGAGGCTAGCCGGGGCACCCTGTTCCCGGCAGGAACACTGAGTAACCCCAGGCGCACCTGGGTCTGCTAAGCAACATCCAGGCCCGTAGCCCTTTAGAGCCCCTCTGTGCACGCCGAGCGTAGGGAAACGCACTGCCCTCTCTTTTGGAGCAGCTTGGTTTCCTCAGCACTCGCACACGTTCACGCACACCGTTCTGGCACGTCCCACATGGCGCGGAGGTCTTACGCGTTGCCCTAATCGGAGCTGCGCTCAGAGTAACCCTCGTCTTCGCATTCCATCCAGGACCTCCTGACGGAAGGCACCGTGCCTCCTAGAGGACGGCGGCTTGGGTTCTTACTGCAATTGAAGTCCTGTTCCTTCTTTGGCACTGCAGGCAGCCCCAGGCCCAGAGGAGCAGCTACGGCGTTCCTTGGTTGAGACAGTTCGCTGGATGCGGCCCCCCCTATTTCGATAATTTGACTGAGGGAAGGAAACACAGGGTAACCGGTGTCTCTTGGGACACGTTAGAAACCACAGGGATGTATGATGAGCGTGCCCATGAAAACGGGGGCTTGCTGGAACTAGCCCTGCTTTCCCATTTTGAGGGCGGCATTCATGCCTGCCTTGACGCTCCCTGACATTCCCGGCTCCCGACAGGCCAGTGAGCCCTGGAAGAATGCTTCGGGGAAAATTATGAGTTTGCTCTCTCTAAACCAGGGGCTTCCGTGGCCGCGGTGGCGGTCCGCATGACAGGCTCTAGAGCTAAAGGGAACCTCAACGTGAGAACTCGCCTCCACGTTAGGCCCTGAGTAGCCGTGCAGAAAGGGAGGCATGCAGCTCTTTCCAGTTCTTAGTCGCTTTGCTTTAAAGGAAGTACACGTCCGGGGACTCCTAGGCCCCACGGGCGTGCATCATTTTCCCTCCAAGGTCACTGAGTGCCTCCAGACACCTGTGGGCCGGCTGAGCAACGTCGAGGTCCATTGCTTGATTCCCTCGGAGGACCCCTGTGCGTGCCGAGTGCTGGGCAACCACACACTGCGCGTTCCTTGAGGAGCGCTACATGTCCAGAGCCCTCGAACGCCCTCAGGACAACATGGCTGGTGAGTGCGAAGTGCCCAGGAAGACTCTGTCATGGCCCTTGTGTGAGCTGCCATGAGAGAACGCTGTGCTTGGAACACTGGGAGGCCCGCCCTCGTACCTGAAGTCACTCTGCTCGAGGAGAAAGTCGGCATCTTAGCATGCTGTGTGGCTCCCGGCACACCCAGCATGAACCCACGCCTGGAAGTAAGGCCCTGATTTGCCGTGCAGAAGCGGAGGTGTGCTGCAGTTTCCAGGAGGCGGTGGCCTCTGCTCTGCATACCTTGAACGGCAGCACAGCTTTCTGGACACCTGGGAGGCTAGCCGGGGCACCCTGTTCCCGGCAGGAACACTGAGTAACCCCAGGCGCACCTGGGTCTGCTAAGCAACATCCAGGCCCGTAGCCCTTTAGAGCCCCTCTGTGCACGCCGAGCGTAGGGAAACGCACTGCCCTCTCTTTTGGAGCAGCTTGGTTTCCTCAGCACTCGCACACGTTCACGCACACCGTTCTGGCACGTCCCACATGGCGCGGAGGTCTTACGCGTTGCCCTAATCGGAGCTGCGCTCAGAGTAACCCTCGTCTTCGCATTCCATCCAGGACCTCCTGACTGAAGGCACCGTGCCTCCTAGAGGACGGCGGCTTGGGTTCTTACTGCAATTCAAGTCCTGTTCCTTCTTTGGCACTGCAGGCAGCCCCAGGCCCAGAGGAGCAGCTACGGCGTTCCTTGGTTGAGACAGTTCGCTGGATGCGGGCCTCCCTACTTCGATAAGTTGACTCAGGGAAGGAAACCCAGGGTAACCGGTGTCTCTTGGGACTCGTTAGAAACCACAGGGATGTACGCTGAGTGTGCCCATGAAAAGGGGGCCCTGCTGGAACTAGCCCAGCTTTCCCATTTTGAGGGCGGCATTCATGCCTGCCTTGACGCTCCCTGACATTCCCGGCTCCCGACAGGCCAGTGAGCCCTGGAAGAATGCTTCGGGGAAAATTATGAGTTTGCTCTCTCTAAACCAGGGGCTTCCGTGGCCGCGGTGGCGGTCCGCATGACAGGCTCTAGAGCTAAAGGGAACCTCAACGTGAGAACTCGCCTCCAGGTTAGGCCCTGAGTTGCCGTGCAGAAAGGGAGGCATGCAGCTCTTTCCAGGAGTTCTTAGTCGCTTTGCTTTTTGTGTGGCTCCCGGCACACCCAGCATGAACCCACTCCTGGAAGTAAGGCCCTGATTTGCCGTGCAGAAGCGGAGGCGTGCTGCAGTTTCCAGGAGGCGGTGGCCTCTGCTCTGCATACCTTGAACGGCAGCACAGCTTTCTGGACACCTGGGAGGCTAGCCGGGGCACCCTGTTCCCGGCAGGAACACTGAGTAACCCCAGGCGCACCTGGGTCTGCTAAGCAACATCCAGGCCCGTAGCCCTTTAGAGCCCCTCTGTGCACGCCGAGCGTAGGGTAACGCACTGCCCTCTCTTTTGGAGCAGCTTGGTTTCCTCAGCACTCGCACCCGTTCACGCACACCGTTCTGGCACGTCCCACATGGCGCGGAGGTCTTACGCGTTGCCCTAATCGGAGCTGCGCTCAGAGTAACCCTCGTCTTCGCATTCCATCCAGGACCTCCTGACTGAAGGCACCGTGCCTCCTAGAGGACGGCGGCTTGGGTTCTTACTGCAATTCAAGTCCTGTTCCTTCTTTGGCACTGCAGGCAGCCCCAGGCCCAGAGGAGCAGCTTTGGCGTACCTTGGTTGAGACAGTTCGCTGGATGCGGGCCTCCCTACTTCGATAAGTTGACTCAGGGAAGGAAACACAGGGTAACCGGTGTCTCTTGGGACTCGTTAGAAACCACAGGGATGTACGCTGAGTGTGCCCATGAAAACGGGGCCCTGCTGGAACTAGCCCAGCTTTCCCATTTTGAGGGCGGCATTCATGCCTGCCTTCACGCTCCCTGACATTCCCGGCTCCCGACAGGCCAGTGAGCCCTGGAAGAATGCTTCAGGGAAAATTATGAGTTTGCTCTCTCTAAACCAGGGGCTTCCGTGGCCGCGGTGGCGGTCCGCATGACAGGCTCTAGAGCTAAAGGGAACCTCAACGTGAGAACTCGCCTCCAGGTTAGGCCCTGAGTAGCCATGCAGAAAGGGAGGCATGCAGCTCTTTCCAGGAGTTCTTAGTCACTTTGCTTTAAAGGAAGTACACGTCCGGGGACTCCTAGGCCCCACGGGCGTGCATCATTTTCCCTCCAAGGTCACTGAGTGCCTCCAGACACCTGTGGGTCGGCTGAGCAACGTCGTGGTCCATTGCTTGATTCCCTCGGAGGACCCCTGTGCGTGCCGAGTGCTGGGCAACCACACACTGCGCATTCCTTGAGGAGCGCTACATCTCCAGAGCCCTCGAACGCCCTCAGGACAACATGGCTGGTGAGTGCGAAGTGCCCAGGAAGACTCTGTCATGGCCCTTGTGTGAGCTGCCATGAGAGAACGCTGTGCTTGGAACACTGTGAGGCCTGCCCTCGTACCTGAAGTCACTCTGCTCGAGGAGAAAGTCGGCATCTTAGCATGCTGTGTGGCTCCCGGCACACCCAGCATGAACCCACGCCTGGAAGTAAGGCCCTGATTTGCCGTGCAGAAGCGGAGGCGTGCTGCAGTTTCCAGGAGGCGGTGGCCTCTGCTCTGCATACCTTGAAAGGCAGCACAGCTTTCTGGACACCTGGGAGGCTAGCCGGGGCACCCTGTTCCCGGCAGGAACACTGAGTAACCCCAGGCGCACCTGGGTCTGCTAAGCAACATCCAGGCCCGTAGCCCTTTAGAGCCCCTCTGTGCACGCCGAGCGTAGGGAAACGCACTGCCCTCTCTTTTGGAGCAGCTTGGTTTCCTCAGCACTCGCACACGTTCACGCACACCGTTCTGGCACGTCCCACATGGCGCGGAGGTCTTACGCGTTGCCCTAATCGGAGCTGCGCCCAGAGTAACCCTCGTCTTCGCATTCCATCCAGGACCTCCTGACTGAAGGCACCGTGCCTCCTAGAGGACGGCGGCTTGGGTTCTTACTGCAATTCAAGTCCTGTTCCTTCTTTGGCACTGCAGGCAGCCCCAGGCCCAGAGGAGCAGCTACGGCGTTCCTTGGTTGAGACAGTTCGCTGGATGCGGGCCTCCCTACTTCGATAAGTTGACTCAGGGAAGGAAACACAGGGTAACCGGTGTCTCTTGGGACTCGTTAGAAACCACAGGGATGTACGCTGAGTGTGCCCATGAAAACGGGGGCTTGCTGGAACTAGCCCTGCTTTCCCATTTTGAGGGCGGCATTCATGCCTGCCTTGACGCTCCCTGACATTCCCGGCTCCCGATAGGCCAGTGAGCCCTGGAAGAATGCTTCGGGGAAAATTATGAGTTTGCTCTCTCTAAACCAGGGGCTTCCGTGGCCGCGGTGGCGGTCCGCATGACAGGCTCTAGAGCTAAAGGGAACCTCAACGTGAGAACTCGCCTCCAGGTTAGGCCCTGAGTAGCCGTGCAGAAGGGGAGGCATGCAGCTCTTTCCAGGAGTTCTTAGTCGCTTTGCTTTAAAGGAAGTACACGTCCGGGGACTCCTAGGCCCCACGGGCGTGCATCATTTTCCTCCAAGGTCACTGAGTGCCTCCAGACACCTGTGGGCCGGCTGAGCAACGTCGAGGTCCATTGCTTGATTCCCTCGGAGGACCCCTGTGCGTGCCGAGTGCTGGGCAACCACACACTGCGCGTTCCTTGAGGAGCGCTACATGTCCAGAGCCCTCGAACGCCCTCAGGACAACATGGCTGGTGAGTGCGAAGTGCCCAGGAAGACTCTGTCATGGCCCTTGTGTGAGCTGCCATGAGAGAACGCTGTGCTTGGAACACTGTGAGGCCCGCCCTCGTACCTGAAGTCACTCTGCTCGAGGAGAAAGTCGGCATCTTAGCATGCTGTGTGGCTCCCGGCACACCCAGCATGAACCCACGCCTGGAAGTAAGGCCCTGATTTGCCGTGCAGAAGCGGAGGCGTGCTGCAGTTTCCAGGAGGCGGTGGCCTCTGCTCTGCATACCTTGAACGGCAGCACAGCTTTCTGGACACCTGGGAGGCTAGCCGGGGCACCCTGTTCCCGGCAGGAACACTGAGTAACCCCAGGCGCACCTGGGTCTGCTAAGCAACATCCAGGCCCGTAGCCCTTTAGAGCCCCTCTGTGCACGCCGAGCGTAGGGAAACGCACTGCCCTCTCTTTTGGAGCAGCTTGGTTTCCTCAGCACTCGCACCCGTTCACGCACACCGTTCTGGCACGTCCCACATGGCGCGGAGGTCTTACGCGTTGCCCTAATCGGAGCTGCGCTCAGAGTAACCCTCGTCTTCGCATTCCATCCAGGACCTCCTGACTGAAGGCACCGTGCCTCCTAGAGGACGGCGGCTTGGGTTCTTACTGCAATTCAAGTCCTGTTCCTTCTTTGGCACTGCAGGCAGCCCCAGGACCAGAGGAGCAGCTACGGCGTTCCTTGGTTGAGACAGTTCGCTGGATGCGGGCCTCCCTACTTCGATAAGTTGACTCAGGGAAGGAAACACAGGGTAACCGGTGTCTCTTGGGACTCGTTAGAAACCACAGGGATGTACGCTGAGTGTGCCCATGAAAACGGGGCCCTGCTGGAACTAGCCCAGCTTTCCCATTTTGAGGGCGGCATTCATGCCTGCCTTGACGCTCCCTGACATTCCCGGCTCCCGACAGGCCAGTGAGCCCTGGAAGAATGCTTCGGGGAAAATTATGAGTTTGCTCTCTCTAAACCAGGGGCTTCCGTGGCCGCGGTGGCGGTCCGCATGACAGGCTCTAGAGCTAAAGGGAACCTCAACGTGAGAACTCGCCTCCAGGTTAGGCCCTGAGTAGCCGTGCAGAAAGGGAGGCATGCAGCTCTTTCCAGGAGTTCTTAGTCGCTTTGCTTTAAAGGAAGTACACGTCCGGGGACTCCTAGGCCCCACGGGCGTGCATCATTTTCCCTCCAAGGTCACTGAGTGCCTCCAGACACCTGTGGGCCGGCTGAGCAACGTCGAGGTCCATTGCTTGATTCCCTCGGAGGACCCCTGTGCGTGCCGAGTGCTGGGCAACCACACACTGCGTGTTCCTTGAGGAGCGCTACATGTCCAGAGCCCTCGAACGCCCTCAGGACAACATGGCTGGTGAGTGCGAAGTGCCCAGGAAGACTCTGTCATGGCCCTTGTGTGAGCTGCCATGAGAGAACGCCGTGCTTGGAACACTGTGAGGCCCGCCCTCGTACCTGAAGTCACTCTGCTCGAGGAGAAAGTCGGCATCTTAGCATGCTGTGTGGCTCCCGGCACACCCAGCATGAACCCACGCCTGGAAGTAAGGCCCTGATTTGCCGTGCAGAAGCGGAGGCGTGCTGCAGTTTCCAGGAGGCGGTGGCCTCTGCTCTGCATACCTTGAACGGCAGCACAGCTTTCTGGACACCTGGGAGGCTAGCCGGGGCACCCTGTTCCCGGCAGGAACACTGAGTAACCCCAGGCGCACCTGGGTCTGCTAAGCAACATCCAGGCCCGTAGCCCTTTAGAGCCCCTCTGTGCACGCCGAGCGTAGAGAAACGCACTGCCCTCTCTTTTGGAGCAGCTTGGTTTCCTCAGCCCTCGCACACGTTCACGCACACCGTTCTCGCACGTCCCACATGGCGCGGAGGTCTTACGCCTTGCCCTAATCGGAGCTGCGATCAGAGTAACCCTCGTCTTCGCTTTCCATCCAGGACCTCCTGACTGAAGGCACCGTGCCTCCTAGAGGACGGCGGCTTGGGTTCTTACTGCAATTCAAGTCCTGTTCCTTCTTTGGCACTGCAGGCAGCCCCAGGCCCAGAGGAGCAGCTACGGCGTTCCTTGGTTGAGACAGTTCGCTGGATGCGGGCCTCCCTACTTCGATAAGTTGACTCAGGGAAGGAAACACAGGGTAACCGGTGTCTCTTGGGACTCGTTAGAAACCACAGGGATGTACGCTGAGTGTGCCCATGAAAACGGGGCCCTGCTGGAACTAGCCCAGCTTTCCAATTTTGAGGGCGGCATTCATGCCTGCCTTGACGCTCCCTGACATTCCCGGCTCCCGACAGGCCAGTGAGCCCTGGAAGAATGCTTCGGGGAAAATTATGAGTTTGCTCTCTAAACCAGGGGCTTCCGTGGCCGCGGTGGCGGTCCGCATGACAGGCTCTAGAGCTAAAGGGAACCTCAACGTGAGAACTCGCCTCCAGGTTAGGCCCTGAGTAGCCGTGCAGAAAGGGAAGCATGCAGCTCTTTCCAGGAGTTCTTAGTCGCTTTGCTTTTTGTGTGGCTCCCGGCACACCCAGCATGAACCCACTCCTGGAAGTAAGGCCCTGATTTGCCGTGCAGAAGCGGAGGCGTGCTGCAGTTTCCAGGAGGCGGTTGCCTCTGCTCTGCATACCTTGAACGGCATCACAGCTTTCTGGACACCTGGGAGGCTAGCCGGGGCACCCTGTTCCCGGCAGGAACACTGAGTAACCCCAGGCGCACCTGGGTCTGCTAAACAACATCCAGGCCCGTAGCCCTTTAGAGCCCCTCTGTGCACGCCGAGCGTAGGGAAACGCACTGCCCTCTCTTTTGGAGCAGCTTGGTTCCCTCAGCCCTCGCACACGTTCACGCACACCTTTCTGGCACGTCCCACATGGCGCGGAGGTCTTACGCGTTGCCCTAATCGGAGCTGCGATCAGAGTAACCCTCGTCTTCGCTTTCCATCCAGGACCTCCTGACTGAAGGCACCGTGCCTCCTAGAGGACGGCGGCTTGGGTTCTTACTGCAATTCAAGTCCTGTTCCTTCTTTGGCACTGCAGGCAGCCCCAGGCCCAGAGGAGCAGCTACGGTGTTCCTTGGTTGAGACAGTTCGCTGGATGCGGGCCTCCCTACTTCGATAAGTTGACTCAGGGAAGGAAACACAGGGTAACCGGTGTCTCTTGGGACTTGTTAGAAACCACAGGGATGTACGCTGAGTGTGCCCATGAAAACGGGGCCCTGCTGGAACTAGCCCTGCTTTCCCATTTTGAGGGCGGCATTCATGCCTGCCTTGACGCTCCCTGACATTCCCGGCTCCCGACAGGCCAGTGAGCCCTGGAAGAATGCTTCGGGGAAAATTATGAGTTTGCTCTCTCTAAACCAGGGGCTTCCGTGGCCGCGGTGGCGGTCCGCATGACAGGCTCTAGAGCTAAAGGGAACCTCAACGTGAGAACTCGCCTCCAGGTTAGGCCCTGAGTAGCCGTGCAGAAAGGGAAGCATGCAGCTCTTTCCAGGAGTTCTTAGTCACTTTGCTTTTTGTGTGGCTCCCGGCACACCCAGCATGAACCCACTCCTGGAAGTAAGGCCCTGATTTGCCGTGCAGAAGCGGAGGCGTGCTGCAGTTTTCAGGAGGCGGTTGCCTCTGCTCTGCATACCTTGAACGGCAGCACAGCTTTCTGGACACCTGGGAGGCTAGCCGGGGCACCCTGTTCCCGGCAGGAACACTGAGTAACCCCAGGCGCACCTGGGTCTGCTAAGCAACATCCAGGCCCGTAGCCCTTTAGAGCCCCTCTGTGCACGCCGAGCGTAGAGAAACGCACTGCCCTCTCTTTTGGAGCAGCTTGGTTTCCTCAGCCCTCGCACACGTTCACGCACACCGTTCTCGCACGTCCCACATGGCGCGGAGGTCTTACGCGTTGCCCTAATCGGAGCTGCGCTCAGAGTAACCCTCGTCTTCGCATTCCATCCAGGACCTCCTGACTGAAGGCACCGTGCCTCCTAGAGGACGGCGGCTTGGGTTCTTACTGCAATTCAAGTCCTGTTCCTTCTTTGGCACTGCAGGCAGCCCCAGGACCAGAGGAGCAGCTACGGCGTTCCTTGGTTGAGACAGTTCGCTGGATGCGGGCCTCCCTACTTCGATAAGTTGACTCAGGGAAGGAAACACAGGGTAACCGGTGTCTCTTGGGACTCGTTAGAAACCACAGGGATGTACGCTGAGTGTGCCCATGAAAACGGGGCCCTGCTGGAACTAGCCCAGCTTTCCCATTTTGAGGGCGGCATTCATGCCTGCCTTGACGCTCCCTGACATTCCCGGCTCCCGACAGGCCAGTGAGCCCTGGAAGAATGCTTCGGGGAAAATTATGAGTTTGCTCTCTCTAAACCAGGGGCTTCTGTGGCCGCGGTGGCGGTCCGCATGACAGGCTCTAGAGCTAAAGGGAACCTCAACGTGAGAACTCGCCTCCAGGTTAGGCCCTGAGTAGCCGTGCAGAAAGGGAGGCATGCAGCTCTTTCCAGGAGTTCTTAGTCGCTTTGCTTTAAAGGAAGTACACGTCCGGGGACTCCTAGGCCCCACGGGCGTGCATCATTTTCCCTCCAAGGTCACTGAGTGCCTCCAGACACCTGTGGGCCGGCTGAGCAACGTCGAGGTCCATTGCTTGATTCCCTCGGAGGACCCCTGTGCGTGCCGAGTGCTGGGCAACCACACACTGCGTGTTCCTTGAGGAGCGCTACATGTCCAGAGCCCTCGAACGCCCTCAGGACAACATGGCTGGTGAGTGCGAAGTGCCCAGGAAGACTCTGTCATGGCCCTTGTGTGAGCTGCCATGAGAGAACGCCGTGCTTGGAACACTGTGAGGCCCGCCCTCGTACCTGAAGTCACTCTGCTCGAGGAGAAAGTCGGCATCTTAGCATGCTGTGTGGCTCCCGGCACACCCAGCATGAACCCACGCCTGGAAGTAAGGCCCTGATTTGCCGTGCAGAAGCGGAGGCGTGCTGCAGTTTCCAGGAGGCGGTGGCCTCTGCTCTGCATACCTTGAACGGCAGCACAGCTTTCTGGACACCTGGGAGGCTAGCCGGGGCACCCTGTTCCCGGCAGGAACACTGAGTAACCCCAGGCGCACCTGGGTCTGCTAAGCAACATCCAGGCCCGTAGCCCTTTAGAGCCCCTCTGTGCACGCCGAGCGTAGAGAAACGCACTGCCCTCTCTTTTGGAGCAGCTTGGTTTCCTCAGCCCTCGCACACGTTCACGCACACCGTTCTCGCACGTCCCACATGGCGCGGAGGTCTTACGCCTTGCCCTAATCGGAGCTGCGATCAGAGTAACCCTCGTCTTCGCTTTCCATCCAGGACCTCCTGACTGAAGGCACCGTGCCTCCTAGAGGACGGCGGCTTGGGTTCTTACTGCAATTCAAGTCCTGTTCCTTCTTTGGCACTGCAGGCAGCCCCAGGCCCAGAGGAGCAGCTACGGCGTTCCTTGGTTGAGACAGTTCGCTGGATGCGGGCCTCCCTACTTCGATAAGTTGACTCAGGGAAGGAAACACAGGGTAACCGGTGTCTCTTGGGACTCGTTAGAAACCACAGGGATGTACGCTGAGTGTGCCCATGAAAACGGGGCCCTGCTGGAACTAGCCCAGCTTTCCAATTTTGAGGGCGGCATTCATGCCTGCCTTGACGCTCCCTGACATTCCCGGCTCCCGACAGGCCAGTGAGCCCTGGAAGAATGCTTCGGGGAAAATTATGAGTTTGCTCTCTAAACCAGGGGCTTCCGTGGCCGCGGTGGCGGTCCGCATGACAGGCTCTAGAGCTAAAGGGAACCTCAACGTGAGAACTCGCCTCCAGGTTAGGCCCTGAGTAGCCGTGCAGAAAGGGAAGCATGCAGCTCTTTCCAGGAGTTCTTAGTCGCTTTGCTTTTTGTGTGGCTCCCGGCACACCCAGCATGAACCCACTCCTGGAAGTAAGGCCCTGATTTGCCGTGCAGAAGCGGAGGCGTGCTGCAGTTTCCAGGAGGCGGTTGCCTCTGCTCTGCATACCTTGAACGGCATCACAGCTTTCTGGACACCTGGGAGGCTAGCCGGGGCACCCTGTTCCCGGCAGGAACACTGAGTAACCCCAGGCGCACCTGGGTCTGCTAAACAACATCCAGGCCCGTAGTCCTTTAGAGCCCCTCTGTGCACGCCGAGCGTAGGGAAACGCACTGCCCTCTCTTTTGGAGCAGCTTGGTTCCCTCAGCCCTCGCACACGTTCACGCACACCTTTCTGGCACGTCCCACATGGCGCGGAGGTCTTACGCGTTGCCCTAATCGGAGCTGCGATCAGAGTAACCCTCGTCTTCGCTTTCCATCCAGGACCTCCTGACTGAAGGCACCGTGCCTCCTAGAGGACGGCGGCTTGGGTTCTTACTGCAATTCAAGTCCTGTTCCTTCTTTGGCACTGCAGGCAGCCCCAGGCCCAGAGGAGCAGCTACGGTGTTCCTTGGTTGAGACAGTTCGCTGGATGCGGGCCTCCCTACTTCGATAAGTTGACTCAGGGAAGGAAACACAGGGTAACCGGTGTCTCTTGGGACTTGTTAGAAACCACAGGGATGTACGCTGAGTGTGCCCATGAAAACGGGGCCCTGCTGGAACTAGCCCTGCTTTCCCATTTTGAGGGCGGCATTCATGCCTGCCTTGACGCTCCCTGACATTCCCGGCTCCCGACAGGCCAGTGAGCCCTGGAAGAATGCTTCGGGGAAAATTATGAGTTTGCTCTCTCTAAACCAGGGGCTTCCGTGGCCGCGGTGGCGGTCCGCATGACAGGCTCTAGAGCTAAAGGGAACCTCAACGTGAGAACTCGCCTCCAGGTTAGGCCCTGAGTAGCCGTGCAGAAAGGGAAGCATGCAGCTCTTTCCAGGAGTTCTTAGTCACTTTGCTTTTTGTGTGGCTCCCGGCACACCCAGCATGAACCCACTCCTGGAAGTAAGGCCCTGATTTGCCGTGCAGAAGCGGAGGCGTGCTGCAGTTTTCAGGAGGCGGTTGCCTCTGCTCTGCATACCTTGAACGGCAGCACAGCTTTCTGGACACCTGGGAGGCTAGCCGGGGCACCCTGTTCCCGGCAGGAACACTGAGTAACCCCAGGCGCACCTGGGTCTGCTAAGCAACATCCAGGCCCGTAGCCCTTTAGAGCCCCTCTGTGCACGCCGAGCGTAGAGAAACGCACTGCCCTCTCTTTTGGAGCAGCTTGGTTTCCTCAGCCCTCGCACACGTTCACGCACACCGTTCTCGCACGTCCCACATGGCGCGGAGGTCTTACGCGTTGCCCTAATCGGAGCTGCGCTCAGAGTAACCCTCGTCTTCGCATTCCATCCAGGACCTCCTGACTGAAGGCACCGTGCCTCCTAGAGGACGGCGGCTTGGGTTCTTACTGCAATTCAAGTCCTGTTCCTTCTTTGGCACTGCAGGCAGCCCCAGGCCCAGAGGAGCAGCTACGGCGTTCCTTGGTTGAGACAGTTCGCTGGATGCGGGCCTCCCTACTTCGATAAGTTGACTCAGGGAAGGAAACCCAGGGTAACCGGTGTCTCTTGGGACTCGTTAGAAACCACAGGGATGTACGCTGAGTGTGCCCATGAAAACGGGGGCCTGCTGGAACTAGCCCTGCTTTCCCATTTTGAGGGAGGCATTCATGCCTGCCTTGACGCTCCCTGACATTCCCGGCTCCCGACAGGCCAGTGAGCCCTGGAAGAATGCTTCGGGGAAAATTATGAGTTTGCTCTCTCTAAACCAGGGGCTTCCGTGGCCGCGGTGGCGGTCCGCATGACAGGCTCTAGAGCTAAAGGGAACCTCAACGTGAGAACTCGCCTCCAGGTTAGGCCCTGAGTAGCCGTGCAGAAACGGAGGCATGCAGCTCTTTCCAGGAGTTCTTAGTCGCTTTGCTTTAAAGGAAGTACACGTCTGGGGACTCCTAGGCCCCACGGGCGTGCATCATTTTCCCTCCAAGGTCACTGAGTGCCTCCAGACACCTGTGGGCCGGCTGAGCAACGTCGAGGTCCATTGCTTGATTCCCTCGGAGGACCCCTGTGCGTGCCAAGTGCTGGGCAACCACACACTGCGCGTTCCTTGAGGAGCGCTACATGTCCAGAGCCCTTGAACGCCCTCAGGACAACATGGCTGGTGAGTGCGAAGTGCCCAGGAAGACTCTGTCATGGCCCTTGTGTGAGCTGCCATGAGAGAACGCCGTGCTTGGAACACTGTGAGGCCTGCCCTCGTACCTGAAGTCACTCTGCTCGAGGAGAAAGTCGGCATCTTAGCATGCTGTGTGGCTACCGGCACACCCAGCATGAACCCACGCCTGGAAGTAAGGCCCTGATTTGCCGTGCAGAAGCGGAGGCGTGCTGCAGTTTCCAGGAGGCGGTGGCCTCTGCTCTGCATACCTTGAACGGCAGCACAGCTTTCTGGACACCTGGGAGGCTAGCCGGGGCACCCTGTTCCCGGCAGGAACACTGAGTAACCCCAGGCGCACCTGGGTCTGCTAAGCAACATCCAGGCCCGTAGCCCTTTAGAGCCCCTCTGTGCACGCCGAGCGTAGGGAAACGCACTGCCCTCTCTTTTGGAGCAGCTTGGTTTCCTCACACTCGCACACGTTCACGCACACCGTTCTGGAACGTCCCACATGGCACGGAGGTCTTACGCGTTGCCCTAATCGGAGCTGCGCTCAGAGTAACCCTCGTCTTCGCATTCCATCCAGGACCTCCTGACTGAAGGCACCGTGCCTCCTAGAGGACGGCGGCTTGGGTTCTTACTGCAATTCAAGTCCTGTTCCTTCTTTGGCATTGCAGGCAGCCCCAGGCCCAGAGGAGCAGCTACGGCGTTCCTTGGTTGAGACAGTTCGCTGGATGCGGGCCTCCCTACTTCGATAAGTTGACTCAGGGAAGGAAACACAGGGTAACCGGTGTCTCTTGGGACTCGTTAGAAACCACAGGGATGTACGCTGAGTGTGCCCATGAAAACGGGGCCCTGCTGGAACTAGCCCAGCTTTCCCATTTTGAGGGCGGCATTCATGCCTGCCTTGACGCTCCCTGACATTCCCGGCTCCCGACAGGCCAGTGAGCCCTGGAAGAATGCTTCGGGGAAAATTATGAGTTTGCTCTCTCTAAACCAGGGGCTTCCGTGGCCGCGGTGGCGGTCCGCATGACAGGCTCTAGAGCTAAAGGGAACCTCAACGTGAGAACTCGCCTCCAGGTTAGGCCCTGAGTAGCCGTGCAGAAAGGGAGGCATGCAGCTCTTTCCAGGAGTTCTTAGTCGCTTTGCTTTAAAGGAAGTACACGTCCGGGGACTCCTAGGCCCCACGGGCGTGCATCATTTTCCCTCCAAGGTCACTGAGTGCCTCCAGACACCTGTGGGCCGGCTGAGCAACGTCGAGGTCCATTGCTTGATTCCCTCGGAGGACCCCTGTGCGTGCCGAGTGCTGGGCAACCACACACTGCGTGTTCCTTGAGGAGCGCTACATGTCCAGAGCCCTCGAACGCCCTCAGGACAACATGGCTGGTGAGTGCGAAGTGCCCAGGAAGACTCTGTCATGGCCCTTGTGTGAGCTGCCATGAGAGAACGCCGTGCTTGGAACACTGTGAGGCCCGCCCTCGTACCTGAAGTCACTCTGCTCGAGGAGAAAGTCGGCATCTTAGCATGCTGTGTGGCTCCCGGCACACCCAGCATGAACCCACGCCTGGAAGTAAGGCCCTGATTTGCCGTGCAGAAGCGGAGGCGTGCTGCAGTTTCCAGGAGGCGGTGGCCTCTGCTCTGCATACCTTGAACGGCAGCACAGCTTTCTGGACACCTGGGAGGCTAGCCGGGGCACCCTGTTCCCGGCAGGAACACTGAGTAACCCCAGGCGCACCTGGGTCTGCTAAGCAACATCCAGGCCCGTAGCCCTTTAGAGCCCCTCTGTGCACGCCGAGCGTAGAGAAACGCACTGCCCTCTCTTTTGGAGCAGCTTGGTTTCCTCAGCCCTCGCACACGTTCACGCACACCGTTCTCGCACGTCCCACATGGCGCGGAGGTCTTACGCCTTGCCCTAATCGGAGCTGCGATCAGAGTAACCCTCGTCTTCGCTTTCCATCCAGGACCTCCTGACTGAAGGCACCGTGCCTCCTAGAGGACGGCGGCTTGGGTTCTTACTGCAATTCAAGTCCTGTTCCTTCTTTGGCACTGCAGGCAGCCCCAGGCCCAGAGGAGCAGCTACGGCGTTCCTTGGTTGAGACAGTTCGCTGGATGCGGGCCTCCCTACTTCGATAAGTTGACTCAGGGAAGGAAACACAGGGTAACCGGTGTCTCTTGGGACTCGTTAGAAACCACAGGGATGTACGCTGAGTGTGCCCATGAAAACGGGGCCCTGCTGGAACTAGCCCAGCTTTCCCATTTTGAGGGCGGCATTCATGCCTGCCTTGACGCTCCCTGACATTCCCGGCTCCCGACAGGCCAGTGAGCCCTGGAAGAATGCTTCGGGGAAAATTATGAGTTTGCTCTCTAAACCAGGGGCTTCCGTGGCCGCGGTGGCGGTCCGCATGACAGGCTCTAGAGCTAAAGGGAACCTCAACGTGAGAACTCGCCTCCAGGTTAGGCCCTGAGTAGCCGTGCAGAAAGGGAGGCATGCAGCTCTTTCCAGGAGTTCTTAGTCGCTTTGCTTTTTGTGTGGCTCCCGGCACACCCAGCATGAACCCACTCCTGGAAGTAAGGCCCTGATTTGCCGTGCAGAAGCGGAGGCGTGCTGCAGTTTCCAGGAGGCGGTTGCCTCTGCTCTGCATACCTTGAACGGCATCACAGCTTTCTGGACACCTGGGAGGCTAGCCGGGGCACCCTGTTCCCGGCAGGAACACTGAGTAACCCCAGGCGCACCTGGGTCTGCTAAACAACATCCAGGCCCGTAGCCCTTTAGAGCCCCTCTGTGCACGCCGAGCGTAGGGAAACGCACTGCCCTCTCTTTTGGAGCAGCTTGGTTCCCTCAGCCCTCGCACACGTTCACGCACACCTTTCTGGCACGTCCCACATGGCGCGGAGGTCTTACGCGTTGCCCTAATCGGAGCTGCGATCAGAGTAACCCTCGTCTTCGCTTTCCATCCAGGACCTCCTGACTGAAGGCACCGTGCCTCCTAGAGGACGGCGGCTTGGGTTCTTACTGCAATTCAAGTCCTGTTCCTTCTTTGGCACTGCAGGCAGCCCCAGGCCCAGAGGAGCAGCTACGGTGTTCCTTGGTTGAGACAGTTCGCTGGATGCGGGCCTCCCTACTTCGATAAGTTGACTCAGGGAAGGAAACACAGGGTAACCGGTGTCTCTTGGGACTTGTTAGAAACCACAGGGATGTACGCTGAGTGTGCCCATGAAAACGGGGCCCTGCTGGAACTAGCCCTGCTTTCCCATTTTGAGGGCGGCATTCATGCCTGCCTTGACGCTCCCTGACATTCCCGGCTCCCGACAGGCCAGTGAGCCCTGGAAGAATGCTTCGGGGAAAATTATGAGTTTGCTCTCTCTAAACCAGGGGCTTCCGTGGCCGCGGTGGCGGTCCGCATGACAGGCTCTAGAGCTAAAGGGAACCTCAACGTGAGAACTCGCCTCCAGGTTAGGCCCTGAGTAGCCGTGCAGAAAGGGAAGCATGCAGCTCTTTCCAGGAGTTCTTAGTCACTTTGCTTTTTGTGTGGCTCCCGGCACACCCAGCATGAACCCACTCCTGGAAGTAAGGCCCTGATTTGCCGTGCAGAAGCGGAGGCGTGCTGCAGTTTTCAGGAGGCGGTTGCCTCTGCTCTGCATACCTTGAACGGCAGCACAGCTTTCTGGACACCTGGGAGGCTAGCCGGGGCACCCTGTTCCCGGCAGGAACACTGAGTAACCCCAGGCGCACCTGGGTCTGCTAAGCAACATCCAGGCCCGTAGCCCTTTAGAGCCCCTCTGTGCACGCCGAGCATAGAGAAACGCACTGCCCTCTCTTTTGGAGCAGCTTGGTTTCCTCAGCCCTCGCACACGTTCACGCACACCGTTCTCGCACGTCCCACATGGCGCGGAGGTCTTACGCGTTGCCCTAATCGGAGCTGCGCTCAGAGTAACCCTCGTCTTCGCATTCCATCCAGGACCTCCTGACTGAAGGCACCGTGCCTCCTAGAGGACGGCGGCTTGGGTTCTTACTGCAATTCAAGTCCTGTTCCTTCTTTGGCACTGCAGGCAGCCCCAGGCCCAGAGGAGCAGCTACGGCGTTCCTTGGTTGAGACAGTTCGCTGGATGCGGGCCTCCCTACTTCGATAAGTTGACTCAGGGAAGGAAACCCAGGGTAACCGGTGTCTCTTGGGACTCGTTAGAAACCACAGGGATGTACGCTGAGTGTGCCCATGAAAACGGGGGCCTGCTGGAACTAGCCCTGCTTTCCCATTTTGAGGGAGGCATTCATGCCTGCCTTGACGCTCCCTGACATTCCGGGCTCCCGACAGGCCAGTGAGCCCTGGAAGAATGCTTCGGGGAAAATTATGAGTTTGCTCTCTCTAAACCAGGGGCTTCCGTGGCCGCGGTGGCGGTCCGCATGACAGGCTCTAGAGCTAAAGGGAACCTCAACGTGAGAACTCGCCTCCAGGTTAGGCCCTGAGTAGCCGTGCAGAAAGGGAGGCATGCAGCTCTTTCCAGGAGTTCTTAGTCGCTTTGCTTTAAAGGAAGTACACGTCCGGGGACTCCTAGGCCCCACGGGCGTGCATCATTTTCCCTCCAAGGTCACTGAGTGCCTCCAGACACCTGTGGGCCGGTTGAGCAACGTCGTGGTCCATTGCTTGATTCCCTCGGAGGACCCCTGTGCGTGCCGAGTGCTGGGCAACCACACACTGCGCATTCCTTGAGGAGCGCTACATCTCCAGAGCCCTCGAACGCCCTCAGGACAACATGGCTGGTGAGTGCGAAGTGCCCAGGAAGACTCTGTCATGGCCCTTGTGTGAGCTGCAATGAGAGAACGCTGTGCTTGGAACACTGTGAGGCCCGCCCTCGTACCTGAAGTCACTCTGCTCGAGGAGAAAGTCGGCATCTTAGCATGCTGTGTGGCTCCCGGCACACCCAGCATGAACCCACGCCTGGAGGTAAGGCCCTGATTTGCCGTGCAGAAGCGGAGGTGTGCTGCAGTTTCCAGGAGGCGGTGGCTTCTGCTCTGCATACCTTGAACGGCAGCACAGCTTTCTGGACACCTGGGAGGCTAGCCGGGGCACCCTGTTCCCGGCAGGAACACTGAGTAACCCCAGGCGCACCTGGGTCTGCTAAGCAACATCCAGGCCCGTAGCCCTTTAGAGCCCCTCTGTGCACGCCGAGCGTAGGGAAATGCACTGCCCTCTCTTTTGGAGCAGCTTGGTTTCCTCAGCACTCGCACACGTTCACGCACACCGTTCTGGCACGTCCCACATGGCGCGGAGGTCTTACGCGTTGCCCTAATCGGAGCTGCGCTCAGAGTAACCCTCGTCTTCGCATTCCATCCAGGACCTCCTGACGGAAGGCACCGTGCCTCCTAGAGGACGGCGGCTTGGGTTCTTACTGCAATTGAAGTCCTGTTCCTTCTTTGGCACTGCAGGCAGCCCCAGGCCCAGAGGAGCAGCTACGGCGTTCCTTGGTTGAGACAGTTCGCTGGATGCGGCCCTCCCTATTTCGATAATTTGACTGAGGGAAGGAAACACAGGGTAACCGGTGTCTCTTGGGACACGTTAGAAACCACAGGGATGTATGATGAGTGTGCCCATGAAAACGGGGGCTTGCTGGAACTAGCCCTGCTTTCCCATTTTGAGGGCGGCATTCATGCCTGCCTTGACGCTCCCTGACATTCCCGGCTCCCGACAGGCCAGTGAGCCCTGGAAGAATGCTTCGGGGAAAATTATGAGTTTGCTCTCTCTAAACCAGGGGCTTCCGTGGCCGCGGTGGCGGTCCGCATGACAGGCTCTAGAGCTAAAGGGAACCTCAACGTGAGAACTCGCCTCCACGTTAGGCCCTGAGTAGCCGTGCAGAAAGGGAGGCATGCAGCTCTTTCCAGTTCTTAGTCGCTTTGCTTTAAAGGAAGTACACGTCCGGGGACTCCTAGGCCCCACGGGCGTGCATCATTTTCCCTCCAAGGTCACTGAGTGCCTCCAGACACCTGTGGGCCGGCTGAGCAACGTCGAGGTCCATTGCTTGATTCCCTCGGAGGACCCCTGTGCGTGCCGAGTGCTGGGCAACCACACACTGCGCGTTCCTTGAGGAGCGCTACATGTCCAGAGCCCTCGAACGCCCTCAGGACAACATGGCTGGTGAGTGCGAAGTGCCCAGGAAGACTCTGTCATGGCCCTTGTGTGAGCTGACATGAGAGAACGCTGTGCTTGGAACACTGGGAGGCCCGCCCTCGTACCTGAAGTCACTCTGCTCGAGGAGAAAGTCGGCATCTTAGCATGCTGTGTGGCTCCCGGCACACCCAGCATGAACCCACGCCTGGAAGTAAGGCCCTGATTTGCCGTGCAGAAGCGGAGGTGTGCTGCAGTTTCCAGGAGGCGGTGGCCTCTGCTCTGCATACCTTGAACGGCAGCACAGCTTTCTGGACACCTGGGAGGCTAGCCGGGGCACCCTGTTCCCGGCAGGAACACTGAGTAACCCCAGGCGCACCTGGGTCTGCTAAGCAACATCCAGGCCCGTAGCCCTTTAGAGCCCCTCTGTGCACGCCGAGCGTAGGGAAACGCACTGCCCTCTCTTTTGGAGCAGCTTGGTTTCCTCAGCACTCGCACACGTTCACGCACACCGTTCTGGCACGTCCCACATGGCGCGGAGGTCTTACGCGTTGCCCTAATCGGAGCTGCGCTCAGAGTAACCCTCGTCTTCGCATTCCATCCAGGACCTCCTGACTGAAGGCACCGTGCCTCCTAGAGGACGGCGGCTTGGGTTCTTACTGCAATTCAAGTCCTGTTCCTTCTTTGGCATTGCAGGCAGCCCCAGGCCCAGAGGAGCAGCTACGGCGTTCCTTGGTTGAGACAGTTCGCTGGATGCGGGCCTCCCTACTTCGATAAGTTGACTCAGGGAAGGAAACACAGGGTAACCGGTGTCTCTTGGGACTCGTTAGAAACCACAGGGATGTACGCTGAGTGTGCCCATGAAAACGGGGCCCTGCTGGAACTAGCCCAGCTTTCCCATTTTGAGGGCGGCATTCATGCCTGCCTTGACGCTCCCTGACATTCCCGGCTCCCGACAGGCCAGTGAGCCCTGGAAGAATGCTTCGGGGAAAATTATGAGTTTGCTCTCTCTAAACCAGGGGCTTCCGTGGCCGCGGTGGCGGTCCGCATGACAGGCTCTAGAGCTAAAGGGAACCTCAACGTGAGAACTCGCCTCCACGTTAGGCCCTGAGTAGCCGTGCAGAAAGGGAGGCATGCAGCTCTTTCCAGGAGTTCTTAGTCACTTTGCTTTAAAGGAAGTACACGTCCGGGGACTCCTAGGCCCCACGGGCGTGCATCATTTTCCCTCCAAGGTCACTGAGTGCCTCCAGACACCTGTGGGCCGGCTGAGCAACGTCGAGGTCCATTGCTTGATTCCCTCGGAGGACCCCTGTGCGTGCCGAGTGCTGGGCAACCACACACTGCGTGTTCCTTGAGGAGCGCTACATGTCCAGAGCCCTCGAACGCCCTCAGGACAACATGGCTGGTGAGTGCGAAGTGCCCAGGAAGACTCTGTCATGGCCCTTGTGTGAGCTGCCATGAGAGAACGCCGTGCTTGGGACACTGTGAGGCCTGCCCTCGTACCTGAAGTCACTCTGCTCGAGGAGAAAGTCGGCATCTTAGCATGCTGTGTGGCTCCCGGCACACCCAGCATGAACCCACGCCTGGAAGTAAGGCCCTGATTTGCCGTGCAGAAGCGGAGGCGTGCTGCAGTTTCCAGGAGGCGGTGGCCTCTGCTCTGCATACTTTGAACGGCAGCACAGCTTTCTGGACACCTGGGAGGCTAGCCGGGGCACCCTTTTACCGGCAGGAACACTGAGTAACCCCAGGTCACCTGGGTCTGCTAAGCAACATCCAGGCCCGTAGCCCTTTAGAGCCCCTCTGTGCACGCCGAGCATAGGGAAACGCACTGCCCTCTCTTTTGGAGCAGCTTGGTTTCCTCAGCACTCGCACCCGTTCACGCACACCGTTCTGGCACGTCCCACATGGCGCGGAGGTCTTACGCGTTGCCCTAATCGGAGCTGCGCTCAGAGTAACCCTCGTCTTCGCATTCCATCCAGGACCTCCTGACTGAAGGCACCGTGCCTCCTAGAGGACGGCGGCTTGGGTTCTTACTGCAATTCAAGTCCTGTTCCTTCTTTGGCACTGCAGGCAGCCCCAGGCCCAGAGGAGCAGCTACGGCGTTCCTTGGTTGAGACAGTTCGCTGGATGCGGGCCTCCCTACTTCGATAAGTTGACTCAGGGAAGGAAACACAGGGTAACCGGTGTCTCTTGGGACTCGTTAGAAACCACAGGGATGTACGCTGAGTGTGCCCATGAAAACGGGGTCCTGCTGGAACTAGCCCTGCTTTCCCATTTTGAGGGCGGCATTCATGCCTGCCTTGACGCTCCCTGACATTCCCGGCTCCCGACAGGCCAGTGAGCCCTGGAAGAATGCTTCGGGGAAAATTAAGAGTTTGCTCTCTCTAAACCAGGGGTTTCCGTGGCCGCGGTGGCGGTCCGCATGACTGGCTCTAGAGCTAAAGGGAACCTCAACGTGAGAACTCGCCTCCAGGTTAGGCCCTGAGTAGCCATGCAGAAAGGGAGGCATGCAGCTCTTTCCAGGAGTTCTTAGTCACTTTGCTTTAAAGGAAGTACACGTCCGGGGACTCCTAGGCCCCACGGGCGTGCATCATTTTCCCTCCAAGGTCACTGAGTGCCTCCAGACACCTGTGGGCCGGTTGAGCAACGTCGTGGTCCATTGCTTGATTCCCTCGGAGGACCCCTGTGCGTGCCGAGTGCTGGGCAACCACACACTGCGCATTCCTTGAGGAGCGCTACATCTCCAGAGCCCTCGAACGCCCTCAGGACAACATGGCTGGTGAGTGCGAAGTGCCCAGGAAGACTCTGTCATGGCCCTTGTGTGAGCTGCAATGAGAGAACGCTGTGCTTGGAACACTGTGAGGCCCGCCCTCGTACCTGAAGTCACTCTGCTCGAGGAGAAAGTCGGCATCTTAGCATGCTGTGTGGCTCCCGGCACACCCAGCATGAACCCACGCCTGGAGGTAAGGCCCTGATTTGCCGTGCAGAAGCGGAGGTGTGCTGCAGTTTCCAGGAGGCGGTGGCTTCTGCTCTGCATACCTTGAACGGCAGCACAGCTTTCTGGACACCTGGGAGGCTAGCCGGGGCACCCTGTTCCCGGCAGGAACACTGAGTAACCCCAGGCGCACCTGGGTCTGCTAAGCAACATCCAGGCCCGTAGCCCTTTAGAGCCCCTCTGTGCACGCTGAGCGTAGGGAAACGCACTGCCCTCTCTTTTGGAGCAGCTTGGTTTCCTCAGCACTCGCACACGTTCACGCACACCGTTCTGGCACGTCCCACATGGCGCGGAGGTCTTACGCGTTGCCCTAATCGGAGCTGCGCTCAGAGTAACCCTCGTCTTCGCATTCCATCCAGAACCTCCTGACGGAAGGCACCGTGCCTCCTAGAGGACGGCGGCTTGGGTTCTTACTGCAATTGAAGTCCTGTTCCTTCTTTGGCACTGCAGGCAGCCCCAGGCCCAGAGGAGCAGCTACGGCGTTCCTTGGTTGAGACAGTTCGCTGGATGCGGCCCTCCCTATTTCGATAATTTGACTGAGGGAAGGAAACACAGGGTAACCGGTGTCTCTTGGGACACGTTAGAAACCACAGGGATGTATGATGAGTGTGCCCATGAAAACGGGGGCTTGCTGGAACTAGCCCTGCTTTCCCATTTTGAGGGCGGCATTCATGCCTGCCTTGACGCTCCCTGACATTCCCGGCTCCCGACAGGCCAGTGAGCCCTGGAAGAATGCTTCGGGGAAAATTATGAGTTTGCTCTCTCTAAACGAGGGGCTTCCGTGGCCGCGGTGGCGGTCCGCATGACAGGCTCTAGAGCTAAAGGGAACCTCAACGTGAGAACTCGCCTCCACGTTAGGCCCTGAGTAGCCGTGCAGAAAGGGAGGCATGCAGCTCTTTCCAGTTCTTAGTCGCTTTGCTTTAAAGGAAGTACACGTCCGGGGACTCCTAGGCCCCACGGGCGTGCATCATTTTCCCTCCAAGGTCACTGAGTGCCTCCAGACACCTGTGGGCCGGCTGAGCAACGTCGAGGTCCATTGCTTGATTCCCTCGGAGGACCCCTGTGCGTGCCGAGTGCTGGGCAACCACACACTGCGCGTCCCTTGAGGAGCGCTACATGTCCAGAGCCCTCGAACGCCCTGAGGACAACATGGCTGGTGAGTGCGAAGTGCCCAGGAAGACTCTGTCATGGCCCTTGTGTGAGCTGCCATGAGAGAACGCTGTGCTTGGAACACTGGGAGGCCCGCCCTCGTACCTGAAGTCACTCTGCTCGAGGAGAAAGTCGGCATCTTAGCATGCTGTGTGGCTCCCGGCACACCCAGCATGAACCCACGCCTGGAAGTAAGGCCCTGATTTGCCGTGCAGAAGCGGAGGTGTGCTGCAGTTTCCAGGAGGCGGTGGCCTCTGCTCTGCATACCTTGAACGGCAGCACAGCTTTCTGGACACCTGGGAGGCTAGCCGGGGCACCCTGTTCCCGGCAGGAACACTGAGTAACCCCAGGCGCACCTGGGTCTGCTAAGCAACATCCAGGCCCGTAGCCCTTTAGAGCCCCTCTGTGCACGCCGAGCGTAGGGAAACGCACTGCCCTCTCTTTTGGAGCAGCTTGGTTTCCTCAGCACTCGCACACGTTCACGCACACCGTTCTGGCACGTCCCACATGGCGCGGAGGTCTTACGCGTTGCCCTAATCGGAGCTGCGCTCAGAGTAACCCTCGTCTTCGCATTCCATCCAGGACCTCCTGACTGAAGGCACCGTGCCTCCTAGAGGACGGCGGCTTGGGTTCTTACTGCAATTCAAGTCCTGTTCCTTCTTTGGCACTGCAGGCATCCCCAGGCCCAGAGGAGCAGCTACGGCGTTCCTTGGTTGAGACAGTTCGCTGGATGCGGGCCTCCCTACTTCGATAAGTTGACTCAGGGAAGGAAACACAGGGTAACCGGTGTCTCTTGGGACTCGTTAGAAACCACAGGGATGTACGCTGAGTGTGCCCATGAAAACGGGGCCCTGCTGGAACTAGCCCAGCTTTCCCATTTTGAGGGCGGCATTCATGCCTGCCTTGACGCTCCCTGACATTCCCGGCTCCCGACAGGCCAGTGAGCCCTGGAAGAATGCTTCGGGGAAAATTATGAGTTTGCTCTCTCTAAACCAGGGGCTTCCGTGGCCGCGGTGGCGGTCCGCATGACAGGCTCTAGAGCTAAAGGGAACCTCAACGTGAGAACTCGCCTCCAGGTTAGGCCCTGAGTTGCCGTGCAGAAAGGGAGGCATGCAGCTCTTTCCAGGAGTTCTTAGTCGCTTTGCTTTTTGTGTGGCTCCCGGCACACCCAGCATGAACCCACTCCTGGAAGTAAGGCCCTGATTTGCCGTGCAGAAGCGGAGGCGTGCTGCAGTTTCCAGGAGGCGGTGGCCTCTGCTCTGCATACCTTGAACGGCAGCACAGCTTTCTGGACACCTGGGAGGCTAGCCGGGGCACCCTGTTCCCGGCAGGAACACTGAGTAACCCCAGGCGCACCTGGGTCTGCTAAGCAACATCCAGGCCCGTAGCCTTTTAGAGCCCCTCTGTGCACGCCGAGCGTAGGGAAACGCACTGCCCTCTCTTTTGGAGCAGCTTGGTTTCCTCAGCACTCGCACCCGTTCACGCACACCGTTCTGGCACGTCCCACATGGCGCGGAGGTCTTACGCGTTGCCCTAATCGGAGCTGAGCTCAGAGTAACCCTCGTCTTCGCATTCCATCCAGGACCTCCTGACTGAAGGCACCGTGCCTCCTAGAGGACGGCGGCTTGGGTTCTTACTGCAATTCAAGTCCTGTTCCTTCTTTGGCACTGCAGGCAGCCCCAGGCCCAGAGGAGCAGCTACGGCGTACCTTGGTTGAGATAGTTCGCTGGATGCGGGCCTCCCTACTTCGATAAGTTGACTCAGGGAAGGAAACACAGGGTAACCGGTGTCTCTTGGGACTCGTTAGAAACCACAGGGATGTACGCTGAGTGTGCTCATGAAAACGGGGCCCTGCTGGAACTAGCCCAGCTTTCCCATTTTGAGGGCGGCATTCATGCCTGCCTTCACGCTCCCTGACATTCCCGGCTCCCGACAGGCCAGTGAGCCCTGGAAGAATGCTTCGGGGAAAATTATGAGTTTGCTCTCTCTAAACCAGGGGCTTCCGTGGACGCGGTGGCGGTCCGCATGACAGGCTCTAGAGCTAAAGGGAACCTCAACGTGAGAACTCGCCTCCAGGTTAGGCCCTGAGTAGCCATGCAGAAAGGGAGGCATGCAGCTCTTTCCAGGAGTTCTTAGTCACTTTGCTTTAAAGGAAGTACACGTCCGGGGACTCCTAGGCCCCACGGGCGTGCATCATTTTCCCTCCAAGGTCACTGAGTGCCTCCAGACACCTGTGGGCCGGCTGAGCAACGTCGTGGTCCATTGCTTGATTCCCTCGGAGGACCCCTGTGTGTGCCGAGTGCTGGGCAACCACACACTGCGCATTCCTTGAGGAGCGCTACATCTCCAGAGCCCTCGAACGCCCTCAGGACAACATGGCTGGTGAGTGCGAAGTGCCCAGGAAGACTCTGTCATGGCCCTTGTGTGAGCTGCCATGAGAGAACGCTGTGCTTGGAACACTGGGAGGCCCGCCCTCGTACCTGAAGTCACTCTGCTCGAGGAGAAAGTCGGCATCTTAGCATGCTGTGTGGCTCCCGGCACACCCAGCATGAACCCACTCCTGGAAGTAAGGCCCTGATTTGCCGTGCAGAAGCGGAGGCGTGCTGCAGTTTCCAGGAGGCGGTGGCCTCTGCTCTGCATACCTTGAACGGCAGCACAGCTTTCTGGACACCTGGGAGGCTAGCCGGGGCACCCTGTTCCCGGCAGGAACACTGAGTAACCCCAGGCGCACCTGGGTCTGCTAAGCAACATCCAGGCCCGTAGCCCTTTAGAGCCCCTCTGTGCACGCCGAGCGTAGGGAAACGCACTGCCCTCTCTTTTGGAGCAGCTTGGTTTCCTCAGCACTCGCACCCGTTCACGCACACCGTTCTGGCACGTCCCACATGGCGCGGAGGTCTTACGCGTTGCCCTAATCGGAGCTGCGCTCAGAGTAACCCTCGTCTTCGCATTCCATCCAGGACCTCCTGACTGAAGGCACCGTGCCTCCTAGAGGACGGCGGCTTGTGTTCTTACTGCAATTCAAGTCCTGTTCCTTCTTTGGCACTGCAGGCAGCCCCAGGCCCAGAGGAGCAGCTACGGCGTACCTTGGTTGAGACAGTTCGCTGGATGCGGGCCTCCCTACTTCGATAAGTTGACTCAGGGAAGGAAACACAGGGTAACCGGTGTCTCTTGGGACTCGTTAGAAACCACAGGGATGTACGCTGAGTGTGCCCATGAAAACGGGGCCCTGCTGGAACTAGCCCAGCTTTCCCATTTTGAGGGCGGCATTCATGCCTGCCTTGACGCTCCCTGACATTCCCGGCTCCCGACAGGCCAGTGAGCCCTGGAAGAATGCTTCGGGGAAAATTATGAGTTTGCTCTCTCTAAACCAGGGGCTTCCGTGGCCGCGGTGGTGGTCCGCATGACAGGCTCTAGAGCTAAAGGGAACCTCAACGTGAGAACTCGCCTCCACGTTAGGCCCTGAGTAGCCGTGCAGAAAGGGAGGCATGCAGCTCTTTCCAGTTCTTAGTCGCTTTGCTTTAAAGGAAGTACACGTCCGGGGACTCCTAGGCCCCACGGGCGTGCATCATTTTCCCTCCAAGGTCACTGAGTGCCTCCAGACACCTGTGGGCCGGCTGAGCAACGTCGAGGTCCATTGCTTGATTCCCTCGGAGGACCCCTGTGCGTGCCGAGTGCTGGGGAACCACACACTGCGCGTTCCTTGAGGAGCGCTACATGTCCAGAGCCCTCGAACGCCCTCAGGACAACATGGCTGGTGAGTGCGAAGTGCCCAGGAAGACTCTGTCATGGCCCTTGTGTGAGCTGCCATGAGAGAACGCTGTGCTTGGAACACTGGGAGGCCCGCCCTCGTACCTGAAGTCACTCTGCTCGAGGAGAAAGTCGGCATCTTAGCATGCTGTGTGGCTCCCGGCACACCCAGCATGAACCCACGCCTGGAAGTAAGGCCCTGATTTGCCGTGCAGAAGCGGAGGCGTGCTGCAGTTTCCAGGAGGCGGTGGCCTCTGCTCTGCATACCTTGAAAGGCAGCACAGCTTTCTGGACACCTGGGAGGCTAGCCGGGGCACCCTGTTCCCGGCAGGAACACTGAGTAACCCCAGGCGCACTTGGGTCTGCTAAGCAACATCCAGGCCCGTAGCCCTTTAGAGCCCCTCTGTGCACGCCGAGCGTAGGGAAACGCACTGCCCTCTCTTTTGGAGCAGCTTGGTTTCCTCAGCACTCGCACCCGTTCACGCACACCGTTCTGGCACGTCCCACATGGCGCGGAGGTCTTACGCGTTGCCCTAATCGGAGCTGCGCTCAGAGTAACCCTCGTCTTCGCATTCCATCCAGGACCTCCTGACTGAAGGCACCGTGCCTCCTAGAGGACGGCGGCTTGGGTTCTTACTGCAATTCAAGTCCTGTTCCTTCTTTGGCACTGCAGGCAGCCCCAGGCCCAGAGGAGCAGCTACGGCGTTCCTTGGTTGAGACAGTTCGCTGGATGCGGGCCTCCCTACTTCGATAAGTTGACTCAGGGAAGGAAACACAGGGTAACCGGTGTCTCTTGGGACTCGTTAGAAACCACAGGGATGTACGCTGAGTGTGCCCATGAAAACGGGGTCCTGCTGGAACTAGCCCTGCTTTCCCATTTTGAGGGCGGCATTCATGCCTGCCTTGACGCTCCCTGACATTCCCGGCTCCCGACAGGCCAGTGAGCCCTGGAAGAATGCTTCGGGGAAAATTATGAGTTTGCTCTCTCTAAACCAGGGGCTTCCGTGGCCGCGGTGGCGGTCCGCATGACAGGCTCTAGAGCTAAAGGGAACCTCAACGTGAGAACTCGCCTCCAGGTTAGGCCCTGAGTTGCCGTGCAGAAAGGGAGGCATGCAGCTCTTTCCAGGAGTTCTTAGTCGCTTTGCTTTTTGTGTGGCTCCCGGCACACCCAGCATGAACCCACTCCTGGAAGTAAGGCCCTGATTTGCCGTGCAGAAGCGGAGGCGTGCTGCAGTTTCCAGGAGGCGGTGGCCTCTGCTCTGCATACCTTGAATGGCAGCACAGCTTTCTGGACACCTGGGAGGCTAGCCGGGGCACCCTGTTCCCGGCAGGAACACTGAGTAACCCCAGGCGCACCTGGGTCTGCTAAGCAACATCCAGGCCCGTAGCCCTTTAGAGCCCCTCTGTGCACGCCGAGCGTAGGGAAACGCACTGCCCTCTCTTTTGGAGCAGCTTGGTTTCCTCAGCACTCGCACCCGTTCACGCACACCGTTCTGGCACGTCCCACATGGCGCGGAGGTCTTACGCGTTGCCCTAATCGGAGCTGCGCTCAGAGTAACCCTCGTCTTCGCATTCCATCCAGGACCTCCTGACTGAAGGCACCGTGCCTCCTAGAGGACGGCGGCTTGGGTTCTTACTGCAATTCAAGTCCTGTTCCTTCTTTGGCACTGCAGGCAGCCCCAGGCCCAGAGGAGCAGCTACGGCGTACCTTGGTTGAGACAGTTCGCTGGATGCGGGCCTCCCTACTTCGATAAGTTGACTCAGGGAAGGAAACACAGGGTAACCGGTGTCTCTTGGGACTCGTTAGAAACCACAGGGATGTACGCTGAGTGTGCCCATGAAAACGGGGCCCTGCTGGAACTAGCCCAGCTTTCCCATTTTGAGGGCGGCATTCATGCCTGCCTTGACGCTCCCTGACATTCCCGGCTCCCGACAGGCCAGTGAGCCCTGGAAGAATGCTTCGGGGAAAATTATGAGTTTGCTCTCTCTAAACCAGGGGCTTCCGTGGCCGCGGTGGCGGTCCGCATGACAGGCTCTAGAGCTAAAGGGAACCTCAACGTGAGAACTCGCCTCCAGGTTAGGCCCTGAGTAGCCATGCAGAAAGGGAGGCATGCAGCTCTTTCCAGGAGTTCTTAGTCACTTTGCTTTAAAGGAAGTACACGTCCGGGGACTCCTAGGCCCCACGGGCGTGCATCATTTTCCCTCCAAGGTCACTGAGTGCCTCCAGACACCTGTGGGCCGGCTGAGCAACGTCGTGGTCCATTGCTTGATTCCCTCGGAGGACCCCTGTGCGTGCCGAGTGCTGGGCAACCACACACTGCGCATTCCTTGAGGAGCGCTACATCTCCAGAGCCCTCGAACGCCCTCAGGACAACATGGCTGGTGAGTGCGAAGTGCCCAGGAAGACTCTGTCATGGCCCTTGTGTGAGCTGCCATGAGAGAACGCTGTGCTTGGAACACTGGGAGGCCCGCCCTCGTACCTGAAGTCACTCTGCTCGAGGAGAAAGTCGGCATCTTAGCATGCTGCGTGGCTCCCGGCACACCCAGCATGAACCCACGCCTGGAAGTAAGGCCCTGATTTGCCGTGCAGAAGCGGAGGCGTTCTGCAGTTTCCAGGAGGCGGTGGCCTCTGCTCTGCATACCTTGAAAGGCAGCACAGCTTTCTGGACACCTGGGAGGCTAGCCGGGGCACCCTGTTCCCGGCAGGAACACTGAGTAACCCCAGGCGCACCTGGGTCTGCTAAGCAACATCCAGGCCCGTAGCCCTTTAGAGCCCCTCTGTGCACGCCGAGCGTAGGGAAACGCACTGCCCTCTCTTTTGGAGCAGCTTGGTTTCCTCAGCACTCGCACACGTTCACGCACACCGTTCTGGCACGTCCCACATGGCGCGGAGGTCTTACGCGTTGCCCTAATCGGAGCTGCGCCCAGAGTAACCCTCGTCTTCGCATTCCATCCAGGACCTCCTGACTGAAGGCACCGTGCCTCCTAGAGGACGGCGGCTTGGGTTCTTACTGCAATTCAAGTCCTGTTCCTTCTTTGGCACTGCAGGCAGCCCCAGGCCCAGAGGAGCAGCTACGGCGTTCCTTGGTTGAGACAGTTCGCTGGATGCGGGCCTCCCTACTTCGATAAGTTGACTCAGGGAAGGAAACACAGGGTAACCGGTGTCTCTTGGGACTCGTTAGAAACCACAGGGATGTACGCTGAGTGTGCCCATGAAAACGGGGGCTTGCTGGAACTAGCCCTGCTTTCCCATTTTGAGGGCGGCATTCATGCCTGCCTTGACGCTCCCTGACATTCCCGGCTCCCGATAGGCCAGTGAGCCCTGGAAGAATGCTTCGGGGAAAATTATGAGTTTGCTCTCTCTAAACCAGGGGCTTCCGTGGCCGCGGTGGCGGTCCGCATGACAGGCTCTAGAGCTAAAGGGAACCTCAACGTGAGAACTCGCCTCCAGGTTAGGCCCTGAGTAGCCGTGCAGAAAGGGAGGCATGCAGCTCTTTCCAGGAGTTCTTAGTCGCTTTGCTTTAAAGGAAGTACACGTCCGGGGACTCCTAGGCCCCACGGGCGTGCATCATTTTCCCTCCAAGGTCACTGAGTGCCTCCAGACACCTGTGGGCCGGCTGAGCAACGTCGAGGTCCATTGCTTGATTCCCTCGGAGGACCCCTGTGCGTGCCGAGTGCTGGGCAACCACACACTGCGCGTTCCTTGAGGAGTGCTACATGTCCAGAGCCCTCGAACGCCCTCAGGACAACATGGCTGGTGAGTGCGAAGTGCCCAGGAAGACTCTGTCATGGCCCTTGTGTGAGCTGCCATGAGAGAACGCTGTGCTTGGAACACTGGGAGGCCCGCCCTCGTACCTGAAGTCACTCTGCTCGAGGAGAAAGTCGGCATCTTAGCATGCTGTGTGGCTCCCGGCACACCCAGCATGAACCCACGCCTGGAGGTAAGGCCCTGATTTGCCGTGCAGAAGCGGAGGTGTGCTGCAGTTTCCAGGAGGCGGTGGCTTCTGCTCTGCATACCTTGAACGGCAGCACAGCTTTCTGGACACCTGGGAGGCTAGCCGGGGCACCCTGTTCCCGGCAGGAACACTGAGTAACCCCAGGCGCACCTGGGTCTGCTAAGCAACATCCAGGCCCGTAGCCCTTTAGAGCCCCTCTGTGCACGCCGAGCGTAGGGAAACGCACTGCCCTCTCTTTTGGAGCAGCTTGGTTTCCTCAGCACTCGCACACGTTCACGCACACCGTTCTGGCACGTCCCACATAGCGCGGAGGTCTTACGCGTTGCCCTAATCGGAGCTGCGCTCAGAGTAACCCTCGTCTTCGCATTCCATCCAGGACCTCCTGACGGAAGGCACCGTGCCTCCTAGAGGACGGCGGCTTGGGTTCTTACTGCAATTGAAGTCCTGTTCCTTCTTTGGCACTGCAGGCAGCCCCAGGCCCAGAGGAGCAGCTACGGCGTTCCTTGGTTGAGACAGTTCGCTGGATGCGGCCCTCCCTATTTCGATAATTTGACTGAGGGAAGGAAACACAGGGTAACCGGTGTCTCTTGGGACACGTTAGAAACCACAGGGATGTATGATGAGTGTGCCCATGAAAACGGGGGCTTGCTGGAACTAGCCCTGCTTTCCCATTTTGAGGGCGGCATTCATGCCTGCCTTGACGCTCCCTGACATTCCCGGCTCCCGACAGGCCAGTGAGCCCTGGAAGAATGCTTCGGGGAAAATTATGAGTTTGCTCTCTCTAAACCAGGGGCTTCCGTGGCCGCGGTGGCGGTCCGCATGACAGGCTCTAGAGCTAAAGGGAACCTCAACGTGAGAACTCGCCTCCACGTTAGGCCCTGAGTAGCCGTGCAGAAAGGGAGGCATGCAGCTCTTTCCAGTTCTTAGTCGCTTTGCTTTAAAGGAAGTACACGTCCGGGGACTCCTAGGCCCCACGGGCGTGCATCATTTTCCCTCCAAGGTCACTGAGTGCCTCCAGACACCTGTGGGCCGGCTGAGCAACGTCGAGGTCCATTGCTTGATTCCCTCGGAGGACCCCTGTGCGTGCCGAGTGCTGGGCAACCACACACTGCGCGTTCCTTGAGGAGCGCTACATGTCCAGAGCCCTCGAACGCCCTCAGGACAACATGGCTGGTGAGTGCGAAGTGCCCAGGAAGACTCTGTCATGGCCCTTGTGTGAGCTGCCATGAGAGAACGCTGTGCTTGGAACACTGGGAGGCCCGTCCTCGTACCTGAAGTCACTCTGCTCGAGGAGAAAGTCGGCATCTTAGCATGCTGTGTGGCTCCCGGCACACCCAGCATGAACCCACGCCTGGAAGTAAGGCCCTGATTTGCCGTGCAGAAGCGGAGGTGTGCTGCAGTTTCCAGGAGGCGGTGGCCTCTGCTCTGCATACCTTGAACGGCAGCACAGCTTTCTGGACACCTGGGAGGCTAGCCGGGGCACCCTGTTCCCGGCAGGAACACTGAGTAACCCCAGGCGCACCTGGGTCTGCTAAGCAACATCCAGGCCCGTAGCCCTTTAGAGCCCCTCTGTGCACGCCGAGCGTAGGGAAACGCACTGCCCTCTCTTTTGGAGCAGCTTGGTTTCCTCAGCACTCGCACACGTTCACGCACACCGTTCTGGCACGTCCCACATGGCGCGGAGGTCTTACGCGTTGCCCTAATCGGAGCTGCGCTCAGAGTAACCCTCGTCTTCGCATTCCATCCAGGACCTCCTGACTGAAGGCACCGTGCCTCCTAGAGGACGGCGGCTTGGGTTCTTACTGCAATTCAAGTCCTGTTCCTTCTTTGGCACTGCAGGCAGCCCCAGGCCCAGAGGAGCAGCTACGGCGTTCCTTGGTTGAGACAGTTCGCTGGATGCGGGCCTCCCTACTTCGATAAGTTGACTCAGGGAAGGAAACCCAGGGTAACCGGTGTCTCTTGGGACTCGTTAGAAACCACAGGGATGTACGCTGAGTGTGCCCATGAAAACGGGGCCCTGCTGGAACTAGCCCAGCTTTCCCATTTTGAGGGCGGCATTCATGCCTGCCTTGACGCTCCCTGACATTCCCGGCTCCCGACAGGCCAGTGAGCCCTGGAAGAATGCTTCGGGGAAAATTATGAGTTTGCTCTCTCTAAACCAGGGGCTTCCGTGGCCGCGGTGGCGGTCCGCATGACAGGCTCTAGAGCTAAAGGGAACCTCAACGTGAGAACTCGCCTCCAGGTTAGGCCCTGAGTTGCCGTGCAGAAAGGGAGGCATGCAGCTCTTTCCAGGAGTTCTTAGTCGCTTTGCTTTTTGTGTGGCTCCCGGCACACCCAGCATGAACCCACTCCTGGAAGTAAGGCCCTGATTTGCCGTGCAGAAGCGGAGGCGTGCTGCAGTTTCCAGGAGGCGGTGGCCTCTACTCTGCATACCTTGAACGGCAGCACAGGTTTCTGGACACCTGGGAGGCTAGCCGGGGCACCCTGTTCCCGGCAGGAACACTGAGTAACCCCAGGCGCACCTGGGTCTGCTAAGCAACATCCAGGCCCGTAGCCCTTTAGAGCCCCTCTGTGCACGCCGAGCGTAGGGAAACGCACTGCCCTCTCTTTTGGAGCAGCTTGGTTTCCTCAGCACTCGCACCCGTTCACGCACACCGTTCTGGCACGTCCCACATGGCGCGGAGGTCTTACGCGTTGCCCTAATCGGAGCTGCGCTCAGAATAACCCTCGTCTTCGCATTCCATCCAGGACCTCCTGACTGAAGGCACCGTGCCTCCTAGAGGACAGCGGCTTGGGTTCTTACTGCAATTCAAGTCCTGTTCCTTCTTTGGCACTGCAGGCAGCCCCAGGCCCAGAGGAGCAGCTTCGGCGTACCTTGGTTGAGACAGTTCGCTGGATGCGGGCCTCCCTACTTCGATAAGTTGACTCAGGGAAGGAAACCCAGGGTAACCGGTGTCTCTTGGGACTCGTTAGAAACCACAGGGATGTACGCTGAGTGTGCCCATGAAAATGGGGCCCTGCTGGAACTAGCCCAGCTTTCCCATTTTGAGGGCGGCATTCATGCCTGCCTTCACGCTCCCTGACATTCCCGGCTCCCGACAGGCCAGTGAGCCCTGGAAGAATGCTTCGGGGAAAGTTATGAGTTTGCTCTCTCTAAACCAGGGGCTTCCGTGGCCGCGGTGGCGGTCCGCATGACAGGCTCTAGAGCTAAAGGGAACCTCAACGTGAGAACTCGCCTCCAGGTTACGCCCTGAGTAGCCATGCAGAAAGGGAGGCATGCAGCTCTTTCCAGGAGTTCTTAGTCACTTTGCTTTAAAGGAAGTACACGTCCGGGGACTCCTAGGCCCCACGGGCGTGCATCATTTTCCCTCCAAGGTCACTGAGTGCCTCCAGACACCTGTGGGCCGGCTGAGCAACGTCGTGGTCCATTGCTTGATTCCCTCGGAGGACCCCTGTGCGTGCCGAGTGCTGGGCAACCACACACTGCGCATTCCTTGAGGAGCGCTACACCTCCAGAGCCCTCGAACGCCCTCAGGACAACATGGCTGGTGAGTGCGAAGTGCCCAGGAAGACTCTGTCATGGCCCTTGTGTGAGCTGCCATGAGAGAACGCTGTGCTTGGAACACTGGGAGGCCCGCCCTCGTACCTGAAGTCACTCTGCTCGAGGAGAAAGTCGGCATCTTAGCATGCTGTGTGGCTCCCGGCACACCCAGCATGAACCCACTCCTGGAAGTAAGGCCCTGATTTGCCGTGCAGAAGCGGAGGCGTGCTGCAGTTTCCAGGAGGCGGTGGCCTCTGCTCTGCATACCTTGAACGGCAGCACAGCTTTCTGGACACCTGGGAGGCTAGCCGGGGCACCCTGTTCCCGGCAGGAACACTGAGTAACCCCAGGCGCACCTGGGTCTGCTAAGCAACATCCAGGCCCGTAGCCCTTTAGAGCCCCTCTGTGCACCCCGAGCGTAGGGAAACGCACTGCCCTCTCTTTTGGAGCAGCTTGGTTTCCTCAGCACTCGCACCCGTTCACGCACACCGTTCTGGCACGTCCCACATGGCGCGGAGGTCTTACGCGTTGCCCTAATCGGAGCTGCGCTCAGAGTAACCCTCGTCTTCGCATTCCATCCAGGACCTCCTGACTGAAGGCACCGTGCCTCCTAGAGGACGGCGGCTTGGGTTCTTACTGCAATTCAAGTCCTGTTCCTTCTTTGGCACTGCAGGCAGCCCCAGGCCCAGAGGAGCAGCTACGGCGTACCTTGGTTGAGACAGTTCGCTGGATGCGGGCCTCCCTACTTCGATAAGTTGACTCAGGGAAGGAAACCCAGGGTAACCGGTGTCTCTTGGGACTCGTTAGAAACCACAGGGATGTACGCTGAGTGTGCCCATGAAAACGGGGCCCTGCTGGAACTAGCCCAGCTTTCCCATTTTGAGGGCGGCATTCATGCCTGCCTTCACGCTCCCTGACATTCCCGGCTCCCGACAGGCCAGTGAGCCCTGGAAGAATGCTTCGGGGAGAATTATGAGTTTGCTCTCTCTAAACCAGGGGCTTCCGTGGCCGCGGTGGCGGTCCGCATGACAGGCTCTAGAGCTAAAGGGAACCTCAACGTGAGAACTCGCCTCCAGGTTAGGCCCTGAGTAGCCGTGCAGAAAGGGAGGCATGCAGCTCTTTCCAGGAGTTCTTAGTCGCTTTGCTTTTTGTGTGGCTCCCGGCACACCCAGCATGAACCCACGCCTGGAAGTAAGGCCCTGATTTGCCGTGCAGAAGCGGAGGTGTGCTGCAGTTTCCAGGAGGCGGTGGCCTCTGCTCTGCATACCTTGAACGGCAGCACAGCTTTCTGGACACCTGGGAGGCTAGCCGGGGCACCCTGTTCCCGGCAGGAACACTGAGTAACCCCAGGCGCACCTGGGTCTGCTAAGCAACATCCAGGCCCGTAGCCCTTTAGAGCCCCTCTGTGCACGCCGAGCGTAGGGAAACGCACTGCCCTCTCTTTTGGAGCAGCTTGGTTTCCTCAGCACTCGCACCCGTTCACGCACACCGTTCTGGCACGTCCCACATGGCGCGGAGGTCTTACGCGTTGCCCTAATCGGAGCTGCGCTCAGAGTAACCCTCGTCTTCGCATTCCATCCAGGACCTCCTGACTGAAGGCACCGTGCCTCCTAGAGGACGGCGGCTTGGGTTCTTACTGCAATTCAAGTCCTGTTCCTTCTTTGGCACTGCAGGCAGCCCCAGGCCCAGAGGAGCAGCTACGGCGTTCCTTGGTTGAGACAGTTCGCTGGATGCGGCCCTCCCTATTTCGATAATTTGACTGAGGGAAGGAAACACAGGGTAACCGGTGTCTCTTGGGACACGTTAGAAACCACAGGGATGTATGATGAGTGTGCCCATGAAAACGGGGGCTTGCTGGAACTAGCCCTGCTTTCCCATTTTGAGGGCGGCATTCATGCCTGCCTTGACGCTCCCTGACATTCCCGGCTCCCGACAGGCCAGTGAGCCCTGGAAGAATGCTTCGGGGAAAATTATGAGTTTGCTCTCTCTAAACCAGGGGCTTCCGTGGCCGCGGTGGCGGTCCGCATGACAGGCTCTAGAGCTAAAGGGAACCTCAACGTGAGAACTCGCCTCCAGGTTAGGCCCTGAGTTGCCGTGCAGAAAGGGAGGCATGCAGCTCTTTCCAGGAGTTCTTAGTCGCTTTGCTTTTTGTGTGGCTCCCGGCACACCCAGCATGAACCCACTCCTGGAAGTAAGGCCCTGATTTGCCGTGCAGAAGCGGAGGCGTGCTGCAGTTTCCAGGAGGCGGTGGCCTCTGCTCTGCATACCTTGAACGGCAGCACAGCTTTCTGGACACCTGGGAGGCTAGCCGGGGCACCCTGTTCCCGGCAGGAACACTGAGTAACCCCAGGCGCACCTGGGTCTGCTAAGCAACATCCAGGCCCGTAGCCCTTTAGAGCCCCTCTGTGCACGCCGAGCGTAGGGAAACGCACTGCCCTCTCTTTTGGAGCAGCTTGGTTTCCTCAGCACTCGCACCCGTTCACGCACACCGTTCTGGCACGTCCCACATGGCGCGGAGGTCTTACGCGTTGCCCTAATCGGAGCTGCGCTCAGAGTAACCCTCGTCTTCGCATTCCATCCAGGACCTCCTGACTGAAGGCACCGTGCCTCCTAGAGGACGGCGGCTTGGGTTCTTACTGCAATTCAAGTCCTGTTCCTTCTTTGGCACTGCAGGCAGCCCCAGGCCCAGAGAAGCAGCTTCGGCGTACCTTGGTTGAGACAGTTCGCTGGATGCGGGCCTCCCTACTTCGATAAGTTGACTCAGGGAAGGAAACCCAGGGTAACCGGTGTCTCTTGGGACTCGTTAGAAACCACAGGGATGTACGCTGAGTGTGCCCATGAAAACGGGGCCCTGCTGGAACTAGCCCAGCTTTCCCATTTTGAGGGCGGCATTCATGCCTGCCTTCACGCTCCCTGACATTCCCGGCTCCCGACAGGCCAGTGAGCCCTGGAAGAATGCTTCGGGGAAAATTATGAGTTTGCTCTCTCTAAACCAGGGGCTTCCGTGGCCGCGGTGGCGGTCCGCATGACAGGCTCTAGAGCTAAAGGGAACCTCAACGTGAGAACTCGCCTCCAGGTTAGGCCCTGAGTAGCCATGCAGAAAGGGAGGCATGCAGCTCTTTCCAGGAGTTCTTAGTCACTTTGCTTTAAAGGAAGTACACGTCCGGGGACTCCTAGGCCCCACGGGCGTGCATCATTTTCCCTCCAAGGTCACTGAGTGCCTCCAGACACCTGTGGGCCGGCTGAGCAACGTCGTGGTCCATTGCTTGATTCCCTCGGAGGACCCCTGTGCGTGCCGAGTGCTGGGCAACCACACACTGCGCATTCCTTGAGGAGCGCTACACCTCCAGAGCCCTCGAACGCCCTCAGGACAACATGGCTGGTGAGTGCGAAGTGCCCAGGAAGACTCTGTCATGGCCCTTGTGTGAGCTGCCATGAGAGAACGCTGTGCTTGGAACACTGGGAGGCCCGCCCTCGTACCTGAAGTCACTCTGCTCGAGGAGAAAGTCGGCATCTTAGCATGCTGTGTGGCTCCCGGCACACCCAGCATGAACCCACTCCTGGAAGTAAGGTCCTGATTTGCCGTGCAGAAGCGGAGGCGTGCTGCAGTTTCCAGGAGGCGGTGGCCTCTGCTCTGCATACCTTGAACGGCAGCACAGCTTTCTGGACACCTGGGAGGCTAGCCGGGGCACCCTGTTCCCGGCAGGAACACTGAGTAACCCCAGGCGCACCTGGGTCTGCTAAGCAACATCCAGGCCCGTAGCCCTTTAGAGCCCCTCTGTGCACGCCGAGCGTAGGGAAACGCACTGCCCTCTCTTTTGGAGCAGCTTGGTTTCCTCAGCACTCGCACCCGTTCACGCACACCGTTCTGGCACGTCCCACATGGCGCGGAGGTCTTACGCGTTGCCCTAATCGGAGCTGCGCTCAGAGTAACCCTCGTCTTCGCATTCCATCCAGGACCTCCTGACTGAAGGCACCGTGCCTCCTAGAGGACGGCGGCTTGGGTTCTTACTGCAATTCAAGTCCTGTTCCTTCTTTGGCACTGCAGGCAGCCCCAGGCCCAGAGGAGCAGCTACGGCGTACCTTGGTTGAGACAGTTCGCTGGATGCGGGCCTCCCTACTTCGATAAGTTGACTCAGGGAAGGAAACCCAGGGTAACCGGTGTCTCTTGGGACTCGTTAGAAACCACAGGGATGTACGCTGAGTGTGCCCATGAAAACGGGGCCCTGCTGGAACTAGCCCAGCTTTCCCATTTTGAGGGCGGCATTCATGCCTGCCTTCACGCTCCCTGACATTCCCGGCTCCCGACAGGCCAGTGAGCCCTGGAAGAATGCTTCGGGGAAAATTATGAGTTTGCTCTCTCTAAACCAGGGGCTTCCGTGGCCGCGGTGGCGGTCCGCATGACAGGCTCTAGAGCTAAAGGGAACCTCAACGTGAGAACTCGCCTCCAGGTTAGGCCCTGAGTAGCCGTGCAGAAAGGGAGGCATGCAGCTCTTTCCAGGAGTTCTTAGTCGCTTTGCTTTAAAGGAAGTACACGTCCGGGGACTCCTAGACCCCACGGGCGTGCATCATTTTCCCTCCAAGGTCACTGAGTGCCTCCAGACACCTGTGGGCCGGCTGAGCAACGTCGAGGTCCATTGCTTGATTCCCTCGGAGGACCCCTGTGCGTGCCGAGTGCTGGGCAACCACACACTGCGCGTTCCTTGAGGAGCGCTACATCTCCAGAGCCCTCGAACGCCCTCAGGACAACATGTCTGGTGAGTGCGAAGTGCCCAGGAAGACTCTGTCATGGCCCTTGTGTGAGCTGCCATGAGAGAACGCTGTGCTTGGAACACTGGGAGGCCCGCCCTCGTACCTGAAGTCACTCTGCTCGAGGAGAAAGTCGGCATCTTAGCATGCTGTGTGGCTCCTGGCACACCCAGCATAAACCCACGCCTGGAGGTAAGGCCCTGATGTGCCGTGCAGAAGCGGAGGTGTGCTGCAGTTTCCAGGAGGCGGTGGCCTCTGCTCTGCATACCTTGAACGGCAGCACAGCTTTCTGGACACCTGGGAGGCTAGCCGGGGCACCCTGTTCCCGGCAGGAACACTGAGTAACCCCAGGCGCACCTGGGTCTGCTAAGCAACATCCAGGCCTGTAGCCCTTTAGAGCCCCTCTGTGCACGCCGAACGTAGGGAAACGCACTGCCCTCTCTTTTGGAGCAGCTTGGTTTCTTCAGCACTCGCACACGTTCACGCACACCGTTCTGGCACGTCCCACATGGCGCGGAGGTCTTACGCGTTGCCCTAATCGGAGCTGCGCTCAGAGTAACCCTCGTCTTCGCTTTCCATCCAGGACGTCCTGACTGAAGGCACCGTGCCTCCTAGAGGACGGCGGCTTGGGTTCTTACTGCAATTCAAGTCCTGTTCCTTCTTTGGCACTGCAGGCAGCCCCAGGCCCAGAGGAGCAGCTACGGCGTTCCTTGGTTGAGACAGTTCGCTGGATGCGGGCCTCCCTACTTCGATAAGTTGACTCAGGGAAGGAAACCCAGGGTAACCGGTGTCTCTTGGGACTCGTTAGAAACCACAGGGATGTACGCTGAGTGTGCCCATGAAAACGGGGCCCTGCTGGAACTAGCCCAGCTTTCCCATTTTGAGGGCGGCATTCATGCCTGCCTTGACGCTCCCTGACATTCCCGGCTCCCGACAGGCCAGTGAGCCCTGGAAGAATGCTTCGGGGAAAATTATGAGTTTGCTCTCTCTAAACCAGGGGCATCCGTGGCCGCGGTGGCGGTCCGCATGACAGGCTCTAGAGCTAAAGGGAACCTCAACGTGAGAACTCGCCTCCAGGTTAGGCCCTGAGTAGCCGTGCAGAAAGGGAAGCATGCAGCTCTTTCCAGGAGTTCTTAGTCGCTTTGCTTTTTGTGTGGCTCCCGGCACACCCAGCATGAACCCACGCCTGGAAGTAAGGCCCTGATTTGCCGTGCAGAAGCGGAGGCGTGCTGCAGTTTCCAGGAGGCGGTGGCCTCTGCTCTGCATACCTTGAACGGCAGTACAGCTTTCTGGACACCTGGGAGGCTAGCCGGGGCACCCTGTTCCCGGCAGGAACACTGAGTAACCCCAGGCGCACCTGGGTCTGCTAAGCAACATCCAGGCCCGTAGCTCTTTAGAGCCCCTCTGTGCACGCCGAGCGTAGGGAAACGCACTGCCCTCTCTTTTGGAGCAGCTTGGTTTCCTCAGCACTCGCACACGTTCACGCACACCGTTCTGGCACGTCCCACATGGAGCGGAGGTCTTACGCGTTGCCCTAATCGGAGCTGCGATCAGAGTAACCCTCGTCTTCGCATTCCATCCAGGACCTCCTGACTGAAGGCACCGTGCCTCCTAGAGGACGGCGGCTTGGGTTCTTACTGCAGTTCAAGTCCTGTTCCTTCTTTGGCACTGCAGGCAGCCCCAGGCCCAGAGGAGCAGCTACGGCGTTCCTTGGTTGAGACAGTTCGCTGGATGCGGGCCTCCCTACTTCGATAAGTTGACTCAGGGAAGGAAACACAGGGTAACCGGTGTCTCTTGGGACTCGTTAGAAACCACAGGGATGTACGCTGAGTGTGCCCATGAAAACGGGGGCCTGCTGGAACTAGCCCTGCTTTCCCATTTTGAGGGCGGCATTCATGCCTGCCTTGACGCTCCCTGACATTCCCGGCTCCCGACAGGCCAGTGAGCCCTGGAAGAATGCTTCGGGGAAAATTATGAGTTTGCTCTCTCTAAACCAGGGGCTTCCGTGGCCGCGGTGGTGGTCTGCATGACAGGCTCTAGAGCTAAAGGGAACCTCAACGTGAGAACTCGCCTCCAGGTTAGGCCCTGAGTAGCCGTGCAGAAAGGGAGGCATGCAGCTCTTTCCAGGAGTTCTTAGTCGCTTTGTTTTAAAGGAAGTACATGTCCTGGATCTCCTAGGCCCCACGGGCGTGCATCATTTTCCCTCCAAGGTCACTGAGTGCCTCCAGACACCTGTGGGCCGGCTGAGCAACGTCGTGGTCCATTGCTTGATTCCCTCGGAGGACCCCTGTGCGTGCCGAGTGCTGGGCAACCACACACTGCGCATTCCTTGAGGAGCGCTACACCTCCAGAGCCCTCGAACGCCCTCAGGACAACATGGCTGGTGAGTGCGAAGTGCCCAGGAAGACTCTGTCATGGCCCTTGTGTGAGCTGCCATGAGAGAACGCTGTGCTTGGAACACTGGGAGGCCCGCCCTCGTACCTGAAGTCACTCTGCTCGAGGAGAAAGTCGGCATCTTAGCATGCTGTGTGGCTCCCGGCACACCCAGCATGAACCCACTCCTGGAAGTAAGGTCCTGATTTGCCGTGCAGAAGCGGAGGCGTGCTGCAGTTTCCAGGAGGCGGTGGCCTCTGCTCTGCATACCTTGAACGGCAGCACAGCTTTCTGGACACCTGGGAGGCTAGCCGGGGCACCCTGTTCCCGGCAGGAACACTGAGTAACCCCAGGCGCACCTGGGTCTGCTAAGCAACATCCAGGCCCGTAGCCCTTTAGAGCCCCTCTGTGCACGCCGAGCGTAGGGAAACGCACTGCCCTCTCTTTTGGAGCAGCTTGGTTTCCTCAGCACTCGCACCCGTTCACGCACACCGTTCTGGCACGTCCCACATGGCGCGGAGGTCTTACGCGTTGCCCTAATCGGAGCTGCGCTCAGAGTAACCCTCGTCTTCGCATTCCATCCAGGACCTCCTGACTGAAGGCACCGTGCCTCCTAGAGGACGGCGGCTTGGGTTCTTACTGCAATTCAAGTCCTGTTCCTTCTTTGGCACTGCAGGCAGCCCCAGGCCCAGAGGAGCAGCTACGGCGTACCTTGGTTGAGACAGTTCGCTGGATGCGGGCCTCCCTACTTCGATAAGTTGACTCAGGGAAGGAAACCCAGGGTAACCGGTGTCTCTTGGGACTCGTTAGAAACCACAGGGATGTACGCTGAGTGTGCCCATGAAAACGGGGCCCTGCTGGAACTAGCCCAGCTTTCCCATTTTGAGGGCGGCATTCATGCCTGCCTTCACGCTCCCTGACATTCCCGGCTCCCGACAGGCCAGTGAGCCCTGGAAGAATGCTTCGGGGAAAATTATGAGTTTGCTCTCTCTAAACCAGGGGCTTCCGTGGCCGCGGTGGCGGTCCGCATGACAGGCTCTAGAGCTAAAGGGAACCTCAACGTGAGAACTCGCCTCCAGGTTAGGCCCTGAGTAGCCGTGCAGAAAGGGAGGCATGCAGCTCTTTCCAGGAGTTCTTAGTCGCTTTGCTTTTTGTGTGGCTCCCGGCACACCCAGCATGAACCCACGCCTGGAAGTAAGGCCCTGATTTGCCGTGCAGAAGCGGAGGTGTGCTGCAGTTTCCAGGAGGCGGTGGCCTCTGCTCTGCATACCTTGAACGGCAGCACAGCTTTCTGGACACCTGGGAGGCTAGCCGGGGCACCCTGTTCCCGGCAGGAACACTGAGTAACCCCAGGCGCACCTGGGTCTGCTAAGCAACATCCAGGCCCGTAGCCCTTTAGAGCCCCTCTGTGCACGCCGAGCGTAGGGAAACGCACTGCCCTCTCTTTTGGAGCAGCTTGGTTTCCTCAGCACTCGCACACGTTCACGCACACCGTTCTGGCACGTCCCACATGGCGCGGAGGTCTTACGCGTTGCCCTAATCGGAGCTGCGCTCAGAGTAACCCTCGTCTTCGCATTCCATCCAGGACCTCCTGACTGAAGGCACCGTGCCTCCTAGAGGACGGCGGCTTGGGTTCTTACTGCAATTCAAGTCCTGTTCCTTCTTTGGCACTGCAGGCAGCCCCAGGCCCAGAGGAGCAGCTACGGCGTTCCTTGGTTGAGACAGTTCGCTGGATGCGGGCCTCCCTACTTCGATAAGTTGACTCAGGGAAGGAAACACAGGGTAACCGGTGTCTCTTGGGACACGTTAGAAACCACAGGGATGTATGCTGAGTGTGCCCATGAAAACGGGGCCCTGCTGGAACTAGCCCAGCTTTCCCATTTTGAGGGCGGCATTCATGTCTGCCTTTACGCTCCCTGACATTCCCGGCTCCCGACAGGCCAGTGAGCCCTGGAAGAATGCTTCGGGGAAAATTATGAGTTTGCTCTCTCTAAACCAGGGGCTTCCGTGGCCGCGGTGGCGGTCCGCATGACAGGCTCTAGAGCTAAAGGGAACCTCAACGTGAGAACTCGCCTCCAGGTTAGGCCCTGAGTAGCCGTGCAGAAAGGGAGGCATGCAGCTCTTTCCAGGAGTTCTTAGTCGCTTTGCTTTAAAGGAAGTACACGTCCGGGGACTCCTAGACCCCACGGGCGTGCATCATTTTCCCTCCAAGGTCACTGAGTGCCTCCAGACACCTGTGGGCCGGCTGAGCAACGTCGAGGTCCATTGCTTGATTCCCTCGGAGGACCCCTGTGCGTGCCGAGTGCTGGGCAACCACACACTGCGCGTTCCTTGAGGAGCGCTACATCTCCAGAGCCCTCGAACGCCCTCAGGACAACATGTCTGGTGAGTGCGAAGTGCCCAGGAAGACTCTGTCATGGCCCTTGTGTGAGCTGCCATGAGAGAACGCTGTGCTTGGAACACTGGGAGGCCCGCCCTCGTACCTGAAGTCACTCTGCTCGAGGAGAAAGTCGGCATCTTAGCATGCTGTGTGGCTCCTGGCACACCCAGCATAAACCCACGCCTGGAGGTAAGGCCCTGATGTGCCGTGCAGAAGCGGAGGCGTGCTGCAGTTTCCAGGAGGCGGTGGCCTCTGCTCTGCATACCTTGAACGGCAGTACAGCTTTCTGGACACCTGGGAGGCTAGCCGGGGCACCCTGTTCCCGGCAGGAACACTGAGTAACCCCAGGCGCACCTGGGTCTGCTAAGCAACATCCAGGCCCGTAGCTCTTTAGAGCCCCTCTGTGCACGCCGAGCGTAGGGAAACGCACTGCCCTCTCTTTTGGAGCAGCTTGGTTTCCTCAGCACTCGCACACGTTCACGCACACCGTTCTGGCACGTCCCACATGGAGCGGAGGTCTTACGCGTTGCCCTAATCGGAGCTGCGATCAGAGTAACCCTCGTCTTCGCATTCCATCCAGGACCTCCTGACTGAAGGCACCGTGCCTCCTAGAGGACGGCGGCTTGGGTTCTTACTGCAGTTCAAGTCCTGTTCCTTCTTTGGCACTGCAGGCAGCCCCAGGCCCAGAGGAGCAGCTACGGCGTTCCTTGGTTGAGACAGTTCGCTGGATGCGGGCCTCCCTACTTCGATAAGTTGACTCAGGGAAGGAAACACAGGGTAACCGGTGTCTCTTGGGACTCGTTAGAAACCACAGGGATGTACGCTGAGTGTGCCCATGAAAACGGGGGCCTGCTGGAACTAGCCCTGCTTTCCCATTTTGAGGGCGGCATTCATGCCTGCCTTGACGCTCCCTGACATTCCCGGCTCCCGACAGGCCAGTGAGCCCTGGAAGAATGCTTCGGGGAAAATTATGAGTTTGCTCTCTCTAAACCAGGGGCTTCCGTGGCCGCGGTGGCGGTCTGCATGACAGGCTCTAGAGCTAAAGGGAACCTCAACGTGAGAACTCGCCTCCAGGTTAGGCCCTGAGTAGCCGTGCAGAAAGGGAGGCATGCAGCTCTTTCCAGGAGTTCTTAGTCGCTTTGTTTTAAAGGAAGTACATGTCCGGGATCTCCTAGGCCCCACGGGCGTGCATCATTTTCCCTCCAAGGTCACTGAGTGCCTCCAGACACCTGTGGGCCGGCTGAGCAACGTCGAGGTCCATTGCTTGATTCCCTCGGAGGACCCCTGTGCGTGCCGAGTGCTGGGCAACCACACACTGCGTTCCTTGAGGAGCGCTACATCTCCAGAGCCCTCGAACGCCCTCAGGACAACATGGCTGGTGAGTGCGAAGTGCCCAGGAAGACTCTGTCATGGCCCTTGTGTGAGCTGCCATGAGAGAACGCTGTGCTTGGAACACTGTGAGGCCCGCCCTCGTACCTGAAGTCACTCTGCTCGAGGAGAAAGTCGGCATCTTAGCATGCTGTGTGGCTCCCGGCACACCCAGCATGAACCCACGCCTGGAAGTAAGGCCCTGATTTGCCGTGCAGAAGCGGAGGCGTGCTGCAGTTTCCAGGAGGCGGTGGCCTCTGCTCTGCATACCTTGAACGGCAGCACAGCTTTCTGGACACCTGGGAGGCTAGCCGGGGCACCCTGTTCCCGGCAGGAACACTGAGTAACCCCAGGCGCACCTGGGTCTGCTAAGCAACATCCAGGCCCGTAGCCCTTTAGAGCCCCTGTGTGCACGCCGAGCGTAGGGAAACGCACTGCACTCTCTTTTGGAGCAGCTTGGTTTCCTCACACTCGCACACGTTCACGCACACCGTTCTGGCACGTCCCACATGGCGCGGAGGTCTTACGCGTTGCCCTAATCGGAGCTGCGCTCAGAGTAACCCTCGTCTTCGCATTCCATCCAGGACCTCCTGACTGAAGGCACCGTGCCTCCTAGAGGACGGCGGCTTGGGTTCTTACTGCAATTCAAGTCCTGTTCCTTCTTTGGCATTGCAGGCAGCCCCAGGCCCAGAGGAGCAGCTACGGCGTTCCTTGGTTGAGACAGTTCGCTGGATGCGGGCCTCCCTACTTCGATAAGTTGACTCAGGGAAGGAAACACAGGGTAACCGGTGTCTCTTGGGACTTGTTAGAAACCACAGGGATGTACGCTGAGTGTGCCCATGAAAACGGGGGCCTGCTGGAACTAGCCCTGCTTTCCCATTTTGAGGGCTGCATTCATGCCTGCCTTGACGCTCCCTGACATTCCCGGCTCCCGACAGGCCAGTGAGCCCTGGAAGAATGCTTCGGGGAAAATTATGAGTTTGCTCTCTCTAAACCAGGGGCTTCCGTGGCCGCGGTGGCGGTCCGCATGACAGGCTCTAGAGCTAAAGGGAACCTCAACGTGAGAACTCGCCTCCAGGTTAGGCCCTGAGTAGCCGTGCAGAAAGGGAAGCATGCAGCTCTTTCCAGGAGTTCTTAGTCACTTTGCTTTTTGTGTGGCTCCCGGCACACCCAGCATGAACCCACTACTGGAAGTAAGGCCCTGATTTGCCGTGCAGAAGCGGAGGCGTGCTGCAGTTTTCAGGAGGCGGTTGCCTCTACTCTGCATACCTTGAAAGGCAGCACAGCTTTCTGGACACCTGGGAGGCTAGCCGGGGCACCCTGTTCCCGGCAGGAACACTGAGTAACCCCAGGCGCACCTGGGTCTGCTAAGCAACATCCAGGCCCGTAGCCCTTTAGAGCCCCTCTGTGCACGCCGAGCGTAGAGAAACGCACTGCCCTCTCTTTTGGAGCAGCTTGGTTTCCTCAGCCCTCGCACACGTTCACGCACACCGTTCTGGCACGTCCCACATGGCGCGGAGGTCTTACGCGTTGCCCTAATCGGAGCTGCGCTCAGAGTAACCCTCGTCTTCGCATTCCATCCAGGACCTCCTGACTGAAGGCACCGTGCCTCCTAGAGGACGGCGGCTTGGGTTCTTACTGCAATTCAAGTCCTGTTCCTTCTTTGGCACTGCAGGCAGCCCCAGGCCCAGAGGAGCAGCTACGGCGTTCCTTGGTTGAGACAGTTCGCTGGATGCGGGCCTCCCTACTTCGATAAGTTGACTCAGGGAAGGAAACACAGGGTAACCGGTGTCTCTTGGGACTCGTTAGAAACCACAGGGATGTACGCTGAGTGTGCCCATGAAAACGGGGGCCTGCTGGAACTAGCCCTGCTTTCCCATTTTGAGGGAGGCATTCATGCCTGCCTTGACGCTCCCTGACATTCCCGGCTCCCGACAGGCCAGTGAGCCCTGGAAGAATGCTTCGGGGAAAATTATGAGTTTGCTCTCTCTAAACCAGGGGCTTCCGTGGCCGCGGTGGCGGTCCGCATGACAGGCTCTAGAGCTAAAGGGAACCTCAACGTGAGAACTCGCCTCCAGGTTAGGCCCTGAGTAGCCGTGCAGAAAGGGAGGCATGCAGCTCTTTCCAGGAGTTCTTAGTCGCTTTGCTTTAAAGGAAGTACACGTCCGGGGACTCCTAGGCCCCACGGGCGTGCATCATTTTCCCTCCAAGGTCACTGAGTGCCTCCAGACACCTGTGGGCCGGCTGAGCAACGTCGTGGTCCATTGCTTGATTCCCTCGGAGGACCCCTGTGCGTGCCGAGTGCTGGGCAACCACACACTGCGCGTTCCTTGAGGAGCGCTACATGTCCAGAGCCCTCGAACGCCCTCAGGACAACATGGCTGGTGAGTGCGAAGTGCCCAGGAAGACTCTGTCATGGCCCTTGTGTGAGCTGCCATGAGAGAACGCCGTGCTTGGAACACTGTGAGGCCCGCCCTCGTACCTGAAGTCACTCTGCTCGAGGAGAAAGTCGGCATCTTAGCATGCTGTGTGGCTCCCGGCACACCCAGCATGAACCCACGCCTGGAAGTAAGGCCCTGATTTGCCGTGCAGAAGCGGAGGCGTGCTGCAGTTTCCAGGAGGCGGTGGCCTCTGCTCTGCATACCTTGAACGGCAGCACAGCTTTCTGGACACCTGGGAGGCTAGCCGGGGCACCCTGTTCCCGGCAGGAACACTGAGTAACCCCAGGCGCACCTGGGTCTGCTAAGCAACATCCAGGCCCGTAGCCCTTTAGAGCCCCTCTGTGCACGCCGAGCGTAGGGAAACGCACTGCCCTCTCTTTTGGAGCAGCTTGGTTTCCTCACACTCGCACACGTTCACGCACACCGTTCTGGCACGTCCCACATGGCGCGGAGGTCTTACGCGTTGCCCTAATCGGAGCTGAGCTCAGAGTAACCCTCGTCTTCGCATTCCATCCAGGACCTCCTGACTGAAGGCACCGTGCCTCCTAGAGGACGGCGGCTTGGGTTCTTACTGCAATTCAAGTCCTGTTCCTTCTTTGGCACTGCAGGCAGCCCCAGGCCCAGAGGAGCAGCTACGGTGTTCCTTGGTTGAGACAGTTCGCTGGATGCGGGCCTCCCTACTTCGATAAGTTGACTCAGGGAAGGAAACACAGGGTAACCGGTGTCTCTTGGGACTTGTTAGAAACCACAGGGATGTACGCTGAGTGTGCCCATGAAAACGGGGGCCTGCTGGAACTAGCCCTGCTTTCCCATTTTGAGGGCGGCATTCATGCCTGCCTTGACGCTCCCTGACATTCCCGGCTCCCGACAGGCCAGTGAGCCCTGGAAGAATGCTTCGGGGAAAATTATGAGTTTGCTCTCTCTAAACCAGGGGCTTCCGTGGCCGCGGTGGCGGTCCGCATGACAGGCTCTAGAGCTAAAGGGAACCTCAACGTGAGAACTCGCCTCCAGGTTAGGCCCTGAGTAGCCGTGCAGAAAGGGAAGCATGCAGCTCTTTCCAGGAGTTCTTAGTCACTTTGCTTTTTGTGTGGCTCCCGGCACACCCAGCATGAACCCACTACTGGAAGTAAGGCCCTGATTTGCCGTGCAGAAGCGGAGGCGTGCTGCAGTTTTCAGGAGGCGGTTGCCTCTACTCTGCATACCTTGAAAGGCAGCACAGCTTTCTGGACACCTGGGAGGCTAGCCGGGGCACCCTGTTCCCGGCAGGAACACTGAGTAACCCCAGGCGCACCTGGGTCTGCTAAGCAACATCCAGGCCCGTAGCCCTTTAGAGCCCCTCTGTGCACGCCGAGCGTAGAGAAACGCACTGCCCTCTCTTTTGGAGCAGCTTGGTTTCCTCAGCACTCGCACACGTTCACGCACACCGTTCTGGCACGTCCCACATGGCGCGGAGGTCTTACGCGTTGCCCTAATCGGAGCTGCGCTCAGAGTAACCCTCGTCTTCGCATTCCATCCAGGACCTCCTGACTGAAGGCACCGTGCCTCCTAGAGGACGGCGGCTTGGGTTCTTACTGCAATTCAAGTCCTGTTCCTTCTTTGGCACTGCAGGCAGCCCCAGGCCCAGAGGAGCAGCTACGGCGTTCCTTGGTTGAGACAGTTCGCTGGATGCGGGCCTCCCTACTTCGATAAGTTGACTCAGGGAAGGAAACACAGGGTAACCGGTGTCTCTTGGGACTCGTTAGAAACCACAGGGATGTACGCTGAGTGTGCCCATGAAAACGGGGGCCTGCTGGAACTAGCCCTGCTTTCCCATTTTGAGGGAGGCATTCATGCCTGCCTTGACGCTCCCTGACATTCCCGGCTCCCGACAGGCCAGTGAGCCCTGGAAGAATGCTTCGGGGAAAATTATGAGTTTGCTCTCTCTAAACCAGGGGCTTCCGTGGCCGCGGTGGCGGTCCGCATGACAGGCTCTAGAGCTAAAGGGAACCTCAACGTGAGAACTCGCCTCCAGGTTAGGCCCTGAGTAGCCGTGCAGAAAGGGAGGCATGCAGCTCTTTCCAGGAGTTCTTAGTCGCTTTGCTTTAAAGGAAGTACACGTCCGGGGACTCCTAGGCCCCACGGGCGTGCATCATTTTCCCTCCAAGGTCACTGAGTGCCTCCAGACACCTGTGGGCCGGCTGAGCAACGTCGTGGTCCATTGCTTGATTCCCTCGGAGGACCCCTGTGCGTGCCGAGTGCTGGGCAACCACACACTGCGCGTTCCTTGAGGAGCGCTACATCTCCAGAGCCCTCGAACGCCCTCAGGACAACATGGCTGGTGAGTGCGAAGTGCCCAGGAAGACTCTGTCATGGCCCTTGTGTGAGCTGCCATGAGAGAACGCCGTGCTTGGAACACTGTGAGGCCCGCCCTCGTACCTGAAGTCACTCTGCTCGAGGAGAAAGTCGGCATCTTAGCATGCTGTGTGGCTCCCGGCACACCCAGCATGAACCCACGCCTGGAAGTAAGGCCCTGATTTGCCGTGCAGAAGCGGAGGCGTGCTGCAGTTTCCAGGAGGCGGTGGCCTCTGCTCTGCATACCTTGAACGGCAGCACAGCTTTCTGGACACCTGGGAGGCTAGCCGGGGCACCCTGTTCCCGGCAGGAACACTGAGTAACCCCAGGCGCACCTGGGTCTGCTAAGCAACATCCAGGCCCGTAGCCCTTTAGAGCCCCTCTGTGCACGCCGAGCGTAGGGAAACGCACTGCCCTCTCTTTTGGAGCAGCTTGGTTTCCTCACACTCGCACACGTTCACGCACACCGTTCTGGCACGTCCCACATGGCGCGGAGGTCTTACGCGTTGCCCTAATCGGAGCTGAGCTCAGAGTAACCCTCGTCTTCGCATTCCATCCAGGACCTCCTGACTGAAGGCACCGTGCCTCCTAGAGGACGGCGGCTTGGGTTCTTACTGCAATTCAAGTCCTGTTCCTTCTTTGGCACTGCAGGCAGCCCCAGGCCCAGAGGAGCAGCTACGGTGTTCCTTGGTTGAGACAGTTCGCTGGATGCGGGCCTCCCTACTTCGATAAGTTGACTCAGGGAAGGAAACACAGGGTAACCGGTGTCTCTTTGGACTTGTTAGAAACCACAGGGATGTACGCTGAGTGTGCCCATGAAAACGGGGGCCTGCTGGAACTAGCCCTGCTTTCCCATTTTGAGGGCGGCATTCATGCCTGCCTTGACGCTCCCTGACATTCCCGGCTCCCGACAGGCCAGTGAGCCCTGGAAGAATGCTTCGGGGAAAATTATGAGTTTGCTCTCTCTAAACCAGGGGCTTCCGTGGCCGCGGTGGCGGTCCGCATGACAGGCTCTAGAGCTAAAGGGAACCTCAACGTGAGAACTCGCCTCCAGGTTAGGCCCTGAGTAGCCGTGCAGAAAGGGAAGCATGCAGCTCTTTCCAGGAGTTCTTAGTCACTTTGCTTTTTGTGTGGCTCCCGGCACACCCAGCATGAACGCACTCCTGGAAGTAAGGCCCTGATTTGCCGTGCAGAAGCGGAGGCGTGCTGCAGTTTCCAGGAGGCGGTGGCCTCTGCTCTGCATACCTTGAACGGCAGCACAGCTTTCTGGACACCTGGGAGGCTAGCCGGGGCACCCTGTTCCCGGCAGGAACACTGAGTAACCCCAGGCGCACCTGGGTCTGCTAAGCAACATCCAGGCCCGTAGCCCTTTAGAGCCCCTCTGTGCACGCCGAGCGTAGGGAAACGCACTGCCCTCTCTTTTGGAGCAGCTTGGTTTCCTCAGCCCTCGCACACGTTCACGCACACCGTTCTGGCACGTCCCACATGGCGCGGAGGTCTTACGCGTTGCCCTAATCGGAGCTGCGCTCAGAGTAACCCTCGTCTTCGCATTCCATCCAGGACCTCCTGACTGAAGGCACCGTGCCTCCTAGAGGACGGCGGCTTGGGTTCTTACTGCAATTCAAGTCCTGTTCCTTCTTTGGCACTGCAGGCAGCCCCAGGCCCAGAGGAGCAGCTACGGCGTTCCTTGGTTGAGACAGTTCGCTGGATGCGGGCCTCCCTACTTCGATAAGTTGACTCAGGGAAGGAAACACAGGGTAACCGGTGTCTCTTGGGACTCGTTAGAAACCACAGGGATGTACGCTGAGTGTGCCCATGAAAACGGGGCCCTGCTGGAACTAGCCCAGCTTTCCCATTTTGAGGGCGGCATTCATGCCTGCCTTCACGCTCCCTGACATTCCCGGCTCCCGACAGGCCAGTGAGCCCTGGAAGAATGCTTCGGGGAAAATTATGAGTTTGCTCTCTCTAAACCAGGGGCTTCCGTGGCCGCGGTGGCGGTCCGCATGACAGGCTCTAGAGCTAAAGGGAACCTCAACGTGAGAACTCGCCTCCAGGTTAGGCCCTGAGTAGCCGTGCAGAAAGGGAGGCATGCAGCTCTTTCCAGGAGTTCTTAGTCGCTTTGCTTTAAAGGAAGTACACGTCCGGGGACTCCTAGGCCCCACGGGCGTGCATCATTTTCCCTCCAAGGTCACTGAGTGCCTCCAGACACCTGTGGGCCGGCTGAGCAACGTCGAGGTCCATTGCTTGATTCCCTCGGAGGACCCCTGTGCGTGCCGAGTGCTGGGCAACCACACACTGCGCGTTCCTTGAGGAGCGCTACATGTCCAGAGCCTTCGAACGCCCTCAGGACAACATGGCTGGTGAGTGCGAAGTGCCCAGGAAGACTCTGTCATGGCCCTTGTGTGAGCTGCCATGAGAGAACGCTGTGCTTGGAACACTGTGAGGCCCGCCCTCGTACCTGAAGTCACTCTGCTCGAGGAGAAAGTCGGCATCTTAGCATGCTGTGTGGCTCCCGGCACACCCAGCATGAACCCACGCCTGGAAGTAAGGCCCTGATTTGCCGTGCAGAAGCGGAGGCGTGCTGCAGTTTCCAGGAGGCGGTGGCCTCTGCTCTGCATACCTTGAACGGCAGCACAGCTTTCTGGACACCTGGGAGGCTAGCCGGGGCACCCTGTTCCCGGCAGGAACACTGAGTAACCCCAGGCGCACCTGGGTCTGCTAAGCAACATCCAGGCCCGTAGCCCTTTAGAGCCCCTCTGTGCACGCCGAGCGTAGGGAAACGCACTGCCCTCTCTTTTGGAGCAGCTTGGTTTCCTCAGCACTCGCACACGTTCACGCACACCGTTCTGGCACGTCCCACATGGCGCGGAGGTCTTACGCCTTGCCCTAATCGGAGCTGCGCTCAGAGTAACCCTCGTCTTCGCATTCCATCCAGGACCTCCTGACTGAAGGCACCGTGCCTCCTAGAGGACGGCGGCTTGGGTTCTTACTGCAATTCAAGTCCTGTTCCTTCTTTGGCATTGCAGGCAGCCCCAGGCCCAGAGAAGCAGCTACGGCGTTCCTTGGTTGAGACAGTTCGCTGGATGCGGGCCTCCCTACTTCGATAATTTGACTCAGGGAAGGAAACACAGGGTAACCGGTGTCTCTTGGGACTCGTTAGAAACCACAGGGATGTACGCTGAGTGTGCCCATGAAAACGGGGCCCTGCTGGAACTAGCCCAGCTTTCCCATTTTGAGGGCGGCATTCATGCCTGCCTTGACGCTCCCTGACATTCCCGGCTCCCGACAGGCCAGTGAGCCCTGGAAGAATGCTTCGGGGAAAATTATGAGTTTGCTCTCTCTAAACCAGGGGCTTCCGTGGCCGCGGTGGCGGTCCGCATGACAGGCTCTAGAGCTAAAGGGAACCTCAACGTGAGAACTCGCCTCCAGGTTAGGCCCTGAGTAGCCGTGCAGAAAGGGAGGCATGCAGCTCTTTCCAGGAGTTCTTAGTCGCTTTGCTTTTTGTGTGGCTCCCGGCACACCCAGCATGAACCCACTCCTGGAAGTAAGGCCCTTATTTGCCGTGCAGAAGCGGAGGCGTGCTGCAGTTTCCAGGAGGCGGTGGCCTCTGCTCTGCATACCTTGAACGGCAGCACAGCTTTCTGGACACCTGGGAGGCTAGCCGGGGCACCCTGTTCCCGGCAGGAACACTGAGTAACCCCAGGCGCACCTGGGTCTGCTAAGCAACATCCAGGCCCGTAGCCCTTTAGAGCCCCTCTGTGCACGCCGAGCATAGGGAAACGCACTGCCCTCTCTTTTGGAGCAGCTTGGTTTCCTCAGCACTCGCACCCGTTCACGCACACCGTTCTGGCACGTCCCACATGGCGCGGAGGTCTTACGCGTTGCCCTAATCGGAGCTGCGCTCAGAGTAACCCTCGTCTTCGCATTCCATCCAGGACCTCCTGACTGAAGGCACCGTGCCTCCTAGAGGACGGCGGCTTGGGTTCTTACTGCAATTCAAGTCCTGTTCCTTCTTTGGCACTGCAGGCAGCCCCAGGCCCAGAGGAGCAGCTACGGCGTTCCTTGGTTGAGACAGTTCGCTGGATGCGGGCCTCCCTACTTCGATAAGTTGACTCAGGGAAGGAAACACAGGGTAACCGGTGTCTCTTGGGACTCGTTAGAAACCACAGGGATGTACGCTGAGTGTGCCCATGAAAACGGGGCCCTGCTGGAACTAGCCCAGCTTTCCCATTTTGAGGGTGGCATTCATGCCTGCCTTCACGCTCCCTGACATTCCCGGCTCCCGACAGGCCAGTGAGCCCTGGAAGAATGCTTCGGGGAAAATTATGAGTTTGCTCTCTCTAAACCAGGGGCTTCCGTGGCCGCGGTGGCGGTCCGCATGACAGGCTCTAGAGCTAAAGGGAACCTCAACGTGAGAACTCGCCTCCAGGTTAGGCCCTGAGTAGCCGTGCAGAAAGGGAGGCATGCAGCTCTTTCCAGGAGTTCTTAGTCGCTTTGCTTTAAAGGAAGTACACGTCCGGGGACTCCTAGGCCCCACGGGCGTGCATCATTTTCCCTCCAAGGTCACTGAGTGCCTCCAGACACCTGTGGGCCGGCTGAGCAACGTCGAGGTCCATTGCTTGATTCCCTCGGAGGACCCCTGTGCGTGCCGAGTGCTGGGCAACCACACACTGCGCGTTCCTTGAGGAGCGCTACATGTCCAGAGCCTTCGAACGCCCTCAGGACAACATGGCTGGTGAGTGCGAAGTGCCCAGGAAGACTCTGTCATGGCCCTTGTGTGAGCTGCCATGAGAGAACGCCGTGCTTGGAACACTGTGAGGCCCGCCCTCGTACCTGAAGTCACTCTGCTCGAGGAGAAAGTCGGCATCTTAGCATGCTGTGTGGCTCCCGGCACACCCAGCATGAACCCACGCCTGGAAGTAAGGCCCTGATTTGCCGTGCAGAAGCGGAGGCGTGCTGCAGTTTCCAGGAGGCGGTGGCCTCTGCTCTGCATACCTTGAACGGCAGCACAGCTTTCTGGACACCTGGGAGGCTAGCCGGGGCACCCTGTTCCCGGCAGGAACACTGAGTAACCCCAGGCGCACCTGGGTCTGCTAAGCAACATCCAGGCCCGTAGCCCTTTAGAGCCCCTCTGTGCACGCCGAGCGTAGGGAAACGCACTGCCCTCTCTTTTGGAGCAGCTTGGTTTCCTCAGCACTCGCACACGTTCACGCACACCGTTCTGGCACGTCCCACATGGCGCGGAGGTCTTACGCCTTGCCCTAATCGGAGCTGCGCTCAGAGTAACCCTCGTCTTCGCATTCCATCCAGGACCTCCTGACTGAAGGCACCGTGCCTCCTAGAGGACGGCGGCTTGGGTTCTTACTGCAATTCAAGTCCTGTTCCTTCTTTGGCATTGCAGGCAGCCCCAGGCCCAGAGAAGCAGCTACGGCGTTCCTTGGTTGAGACAGTTCGCTGGATGCGGGCCTCCCTACTTCGATAATTTGACTCAGGGAAGGAAACACAGGGTAACCGGTGTCTCTTGGGACTCGTTAGAAACCACAGGGATGTACGCTGAGTGTGCCCATGAAAACGGGGCCCTGCTGGAACTAGCCCAGCTTTCCCATTTTGAGGGCGGCATTCATGCCTGCCTTGACGCTCCCTGACATTCCCGGCTCCCGACAGGCCAGTGAGCCCTGGAAGAATGCTTCGGGGAAAATTATGAGTTTGCTCTCTCTAAACCAGGGGCTTCCGTGGCCGCGGTGGCGGTCCGCATGACAGGCTCTAGAGCTAAAGGGAACCTCAACGTGAGAACTCGCCTCCAGGTTAGGCCCTGAGTAGCCGTGCAGAAAGGGAGGCATGCAGCTCTTTCCAGGAGTTCTTAGTCGCTTTGCTTTTTGTGTGGCTCCCGGCACACCCAGCATGAACCCACTCCTGGAAGTAAGGCCCTTATTTGCCGTGCAGAAGCGGAGGCGTGCTGCAGTTTCCAGGAGGCGGTGGCCTCTGCTCTGCATACCTTGAACGGCAGCACAGCTTTCTGGACACCTGGGAGGCTAGCCGGGGCACCCTGTTCCCGGCAGGAACACTGAGTAACCCCAGGCGCACCTGGGTCTGCTAAGCAACATCCAGGCCCGTAGCCCTTTAGAGCCCCTCTGTGCACGCCGAGCATAGGGAAACGCACTGCCCTCTCTTTTGGAGCAGCTTGGTTTCCTCAGCACTCGCACCCGTTCACGCACACCGTTCTGGCACGTCCCACATGGCGCGGAGGTCTTACGCGTTGCCCTAATCGGAGCTGCGCTCAGAGTAACCCTCGTCTTCGCATTCCATCCAGGACCTCCTGACTGAAGGCACCGTGCCTCCTAGAGGACGGCGGCTTGGGTTCTTACTGCAATTCAAGTCCTGTTCCTTCTTTGGCACTGCAGGCAGCCCCAGGCCCAGAGGAGCAGCTACGGCGTTCCTTGGTTGAGACAGTTCGCTGGATGCGGGCCTCCCTACTTCGATAAGTTGACTCAGGGAAGGAAACACAGGGTAACCGGTGTCTCTTGGGACTCGTTAGAAACCACAGGGATGTACGCTGAGTGTGCCCATGAAAACGGGGCCCTGCTGGAACTAGCCCAGCTTTCCCATTTTGAGGGCGGCATTCATGCCTGCCTTGACGCTCCCTGACATTCCCGGCTCCCGACAGGCCAGTGAGCCCTGGAAGAATGCTTCGGGGAAAATTATGAGTTTGCTCTCTCTAAACCAGGGGCTTCCGTGGCCGCGGTGGCGGTCCGCATGACAGGCTCTAGAGCTAAAGGGAACCTCAACGTGAGAACTCGCCTCCAGGTTAGGCCCTGAGTAGCCGTGCAGAAAGGGAGGCATGCAGCTCTTTCCAGGAGTTCTTAGTCGCTTTGCTTTAAAGGAAGTACACGTCCGGGGACTCCTAGGCCCCACGGGCGTGCATCATTTTCCCTCCAAGGTCACTGAGTGCCTCCAGACACCTGTGGGCCGGCTGAGCAACGTCGAGGTCCATTGCTTGATTCCCTCGGAGGACCCCTGTGCGTGCCGAGTGCTGGGCAACCACACACTGCGCGTTCCTTGAGGAGCGCTACATGTCCAGAGCCTTCGAACGCCCTCAGGACAACATGGCTGGTGAGTGCGAAGTGCCCAGGAAGACTCTGTCATGGCCCTTGTGTGAGCTGCCATGAGAGAACGCTGTGCTTGGAACACTGTGAGGCCCGCCCTCGTACCTGAAGTCACTCTGCTCGAGGAGAAAGTCGGCATCTTAGCATGCTGTGTGGCTCCCGGCACACCCAGCATGAACCCACTCCTGGAAGTAAGGCCCTGATTTGCCGTGCAGAAGCGGAGGCGTGCTGCAGTTTCCAGGAGGCGGTGGCCTCTGCTCTGCATACCTTGAACGGCAGCACAGCTTTCTGGACACCTGGGAGGCTAGCCGGGGCACCCTGTTCCCGGCAGGAACACTGAGTAACCCCAGGCGCACCTGGGTCTGCTAAGCAACATCCAGGCCCGTAGCCCTTTAGAGCCCCTCTGTGCACGCCGAGCGTAGGGAAACGCACTGCCCTCTCTTTTGGAGCAGCTTGGTTTCCTCAGCACTCGCACACGTTCACGCACACCGTTCTGGCACGTCCCACATGGCGCGGAGGTCTTACGCGTTGCCCTAATCGGAGCTGCGCTCAGAGTAACCCTCGTCTTCGCATTCCATCCAGGACCTCCTGACTGAAGGCACCGTGCCTCCTAGAGGACGGCGGCTTGGGTTCTTACTGCAATTCAAGTCCTGTTCCTTCTTTGGCATTGCAGGCAGCCCCAGGCCCAGAGAAGCAGCTACGGCGTTCCTTGGTTGAGACAGTTCGCTGGATGCGGGCCTCCCTACTTCGATAATTTGACTCAGGGAAGGAAACACAGGGTAACCGGTGTCTCTTGGGACTCGTTAGAAACCACAGGGATGTACGCTGAGTGTGCCCATGAAAACGGGGCCCTGCTGGAACTAGCCCAGCTTTCCCATTTTGAGGGCGGCATTCATGCCTGCCTTGACGCTCCCTGACATTCCCGGCTCCCGACAGGCCAGTGAGCCCTGGAAGAATGCTTCGGGGAAAATTATGAGTTTGCTCTCTCTAAACCAGGGGCTTCCGTGGCCGCGGTGGCGGTCCGCATGACAGGCTCTAGAGCTAAAGGGAACCTCAACGTGAGAACTCGCCTCCAGGTTAGGCCCTGAGTAGCCGTGCAGAAAGGGAGGCATGCAGCTCTTTCCAGGAGTTCTTAGTCGCTTTGCTTTTTGTGTGGCTCCCGGCACACCCAGCATGAACCCACTCCTGGAAGTAAGGCCCTTATTTGCCGTGCAGAAGCGGAGGCGTGCTGCAGTTTCCAGGAGGCGGTGGCCTCTGCTCTGCATACCTTGAACGGCAGCACAGCTTTCTGGACACCTGGGAGGCTAGCCGGGGCACCCTGTTCCCGGCAGGAACACTGAGTAACCCCAGGCGCACCTGGGTCTGCTAAGCAACATCCAGGCCCGTAGCCCTTTAGAGCCCCTCTGTGCACGCCGAGCATAGGGAAACGCACTGCCCTCTCTTTTGGAGCAGCTTGGTTTCCTCAGCACTCGCACCCGTTCACGCACACCGTTCTGGCACGTCCCACATGGCGCGGAGGTCTTACGCGTTGCCCTAATCGGAGCTGCGCTCAGAGTAACCCTCGTCTTCGCATTCCATCCAGGACCTCCTGACTGAAGGCACCGTGCCTCCTAGAGGACGGCGGCTTGGGTTCTTACTGCAATTCAAGTCCTGTTCCTTCTTTGGCACTGCAGGCAGCCCCAGGCCCAGAGGAGCAGCTACGGCGTACCTTGGTTGAGACAGTTCGCTGGATGCGGGCCTCCCTACTTCGATAAGTTGACTCAGGGAAGGAAACACAGGGTAACCGGTGTCTCTTGGGACTCGTTAGAAACCACAGGGATGTACGCTGAGTGTGCCCATGAAAACGGGGCCCTGCTGGAACTAGCCCAGCTTTCCCATTTTGAGGGCGGCATTCATGCCTGCCTTCACGCTCCCTGACATTCCCGGCTCCCGACAGGCCAGTGAGCCCTGGAAGAATGCTTCGGGGAAAATTATGAGTTTGCTCTCTCTAAACCAGGGGCTTCCGTGGCCGCGGTGGCGGTCCGCATGACAGGCTCTAGAGCTAAAGGGAACCTCAACGTGAGAACTCGCCTCCAGGTTAGGCCCTGAGTAGCCATGCAGAAAGGGAGGCATGCAGCTCTTTCCAGGAGTTCTTAGTCACTTTGCTTTAAAGGAAGTACACGTCCGGGGACTCCTAGGCCCCACGGGCGTGCATCATTTTCCCTCCAAGGTCACTGAGTGCCTCCAGACACCTGTGGGCCGGCTGAGCAACGTCGTGGTCCATTGCTTGATTCCCTCGGAGGACCCCTGTGCGTGCCGAGTGCTGGGCAACCACACACTGCGCATTCCTTGAGGAGCGCTACATCTCCAGAGCCCTCGAACGCCCTCAGGACAACATGGCTGGTGAGTGCGAAGTGCCCAGGAAGACTCTGTCATGGCCCTTGTGTGAGCTGCCATGAGAGAACGCTGTGCTTGGAACACTGGGAGGCCCGCCCTCGTACCTGAAGTCACTCTGCTCGAGGAGAAAGTCGGCATCTTAGCATGCTGTGTGGCTCCCGGCACACCCAGCATGAACCCACTCCTGGAAGTAAGGCCCTGATTTGCCGTGCAGAAGCGGAGGCGTGCTGCAGTTTCCAGGAGGCGGTGGCCTCTGCTCTGCATACCTTGAACGGCAGCACAGCTTTCTGGACACCTGGGAGGCTAGCCGGGGCACCCTGTTCCCGGCAGGAACACTGAGTAACCCCAGGCGCACCTGGGTCTGCTAAGCAACATCCAGGCCCGTAGCCCTTTAGAGCCCCTCTGTGCACGCCGAGCGTAGGGAAACGCACTGCCCTCTCTTTTGGAGCAGCTTGGTTTCCTCAGCACTCGCACCCGTTCACGCACACCGTTCTGGCACGTCCCACATGGCGCGGAGGTCTTACGCGTTGCCCTAATCGGAGCTGCGCTCAGAGTAACCCTCGTCTTCGCATTCCATCCAGGACCTCCTGACTGAAGGCACCGTGCCTCCTAGAGGACGGCGGCTTGGGTTCTTACTGCAATTCAAGTCCTGTTCCTTCTTTGGCACTGCAGGCAGCCCCAGGCCCAGAGGAGCAGCTACGGCGTTCCTTGGTTGAGACAGTTCGCTGGATGCGGGCCTCCCTACTTCGATAAGTTGACTCAGGGAAGGAAACACAGGGTAACCGGTGTCTCTTGGGACTCGTTAGAAACCACAGGGATGTACGCTGAGTGTGCCCATGAAAACGGGGGCTTGCTGGAACTAGCCCTGCTTTCCCATTTTGAGGGCGGCATTCATGCCTGCCTTCACGCTCCCTGACATTCCCGGCTCCCGACAGGCCAGTGAGCCCTGGAAGAATGCTTCGGGGAAAATTATGAGTTTGCTCTCTCTAAACCAGGGGCTTCCGTGGCCGCGGTGGCGGTCCGCATGACAGGCTCTAGAGCTAAAGGGAACCTCAACGTGAGAACTCGCCTCCAGGTTAGGCCCTGAGTAGCCATGCAGAAAGGGAGGCATGCAGCTCTTTCCAGGAGTTCTTAGTCACTTTGCTTTAAAGGAAGTACACGTCCGGGGACTCCTAGGCCCCACGGGCGTGCATCATTTTCCCTCCAAGGTCACTGAGTGCCTCCAGACACCTGTGGGCCGGCTGAGCAACGTCGTGGTCCATTGCTTGATTCCCTCGGAGGACCCCTGTGCGTGCCGAGTGCTGGGCAACCACACACTGCGCATTCCTTGAGGAGCGCTACATCTCCAGAGCCCTCGAACGCCCTCAGGACAACATGGCTGGTGAGTGCGAAGTGCCCAGGAAGACTCTATCATGGCCCTTGTGTGAGCTGCCATGAGAGAACGCTGTGCTTGGAACACTGGGAGGCCCGCCCTCGTACCTGAAGTCACTCTGCTCGAGGAGAAAGTCGGCATCTTAGCATGCTGTGTGGCTCCCGGCACACCCAGCATGAACCCACTCCTGGAAGTAAGGCCCTGATTTGCCGTGCAGAAGGGGAGGCGTGCTGCAGTTTCCAGGAGGCGGTGGCCTCTGCTCTGCATACCTTGAACGGCAGCACAGCTTTCTGGACACCTGGGAGGATAGCCGGGGCACCCTGTTCCCGGCAGGAACACTGAGTAACCCCAGGCGCACCTGGGTCTGCTAAGCAACATCCAGGCCCGTAGCCCTTTAGAGCCCCTCTGTGCACGCCGAGCGTAGGGAAACGCACTGCCCTCTCTTTTGGAGCAGCTTGGTTTCCTCAGCACTCGCACCCGTTCACGCACACCGTTCTGGCACGTCCCACATGGCGCGGAGGTCTTATGCGTTGCCCCAATCGGAGCTGCGCTCAGAGTAACCCTCGTCTTCGCATTCCATCCAGGACCTCCTGACTGAAGGCACCGTGCCTCCTAGAGGACGGCGGCTTGGGTTCTTACTGCAATTCAAGTCCTGTTCCTTCTTTGGCATTGCAGGCAGCCCCAGGCCCAGAGGAGCAGCTACGGCGTACCTTGGTTGAGACAGTTCGCTGGATGCGGGCCTCCCTACTTCGATAAGTTGACTCAGGGAAGGAAACACAGGGTAACCAGTGTCTCTTGGGACTCGTTAGAAACCACAGGGATGTACGCTGAGTGTGCCCATGAAAACGGGGCCCTGCTGGAACTAGCCCAGCTTTCCCATTTTGAGGGCGGCATTCATGCCTGCCTTGACGCTCCCTGACATTCCCGGCTCCCGACAGGCCAGTGAGCCCTGGAAGAATGCTTCGGGGAAAATTATGAGTTTGCTCTCTCTAAACCAGGGGCTTCCGTGGCCGCGGTGGCGGTCCGCAT